>NC_053490.1:460891142-461191142 GCF_905171775.1 Rana temporaria | reverse complement strand
TGAATTGGTTACCACAGTGCTTTCCACTCTTAGTTAGGCACGCAAATGTTCTTCTCACGGAAGAATCCCAAAAATTAGGCTTAGTGTTTCGCCACTAAAGCTTTGTGTGTGTGTTACATGAATTTTTTTTCTTTCCTGCAGCATATTATCACACAAGACTTTGCAAGGAACCAATCCACTTCTCAAGCTTCTCAGCAGACACCTACATCAACATTCCAGAACACTGCCCCACCAGCAGCACCCGTCCGATCCAAACCATCCAACAGGTTCAGCCCAGACTCTCAGGGCCAGCCCGTGCACCACCAGCGGCCAGCCTCCAGGGTGTCTCCAGAAAACATGCCTGACAAACCTAGAGGAAGGTAATGAGAGAATTTCCAAAAATCTCTTCCCTTTACTGCAAGTAATCCATGAGTTTTCTTTTAGGTCACATAGATAAGACTTGTATAAAGTGAGGTTCCTCTAAGCCAGGGGTGCCCAACCAGTGGCCCGGGGGACACATGTGGCCCATGGAGCCCTCTGATGTGGCCTGCAACCTCCTGCACTGGGATGGTGGTTTTGCAAGCCCAGATCGGAGGTTGCTGACCAGTCATCCCAGAGCATCAGTGTTGTGAATGAAGCCAGCAGTAGAGAAAGCAGGCAGCTGCAGAGCCACATAAGCTGATTCCTGTATAGCGCCAGCTCCTGTCACAATCGATACCAAATGCACTCTCTCCCTGGGACAGCAACAGCCGGGAAAAACTGAATGGATGATTGTTATTAAAAGGTAAGTTTATTACTGAAATCAGTGCAGTTACCTGTGGGTTTGGTGCGCTTTCAGACATTGCACCACACCTGCAGAAAATAATAGAAGTCTATGGCAAAGTGTAGCTAACCTGCAGGAAAGCCATAGGTGCATCAGTGTGAAAGCAGCCTTAGGACCCAATCGGACCCTCCATTCACATTGACCTCTATGTCCATTTACCCCCACTTGCCTCCAATCCAATCTTCTAAAAAAAAAAACAGAAGGGAATCCACCCCCTTCCACCTGGGTGGATTGAATTGGAGGGCCCATAGAGTAGGGTGGACTGTGTCTGTGTCCGTTCTGGAAATATGCAGTGTGGACACAGACCTATAATCCACCCATTTCACTCGCTTTGGCCCACGACCGGTTACCAAGTCGCTTCACTGGTCCTCGCTCTTCAAAAGGTTGGGCACCCCTGCTCTAAGGCAATACTGTAATTGTACATTATTAAAAGTAATTGCTTGTGTTTTCTGTGTTCTATCCAGGCCTGGAAAGTCACCAGAAAGAGGGCACATGAGTGAGCCATATGAGCCTATATCACCCCCACAGGCTCCCATTGTACACTCAAAACAAGATAATATGATGTTACTGTCCCAGAGGTCGGAGCCTGCTGAACAAAGGTAAGCATCATTTCAGACTGTGCACGTGCGTTTATTTAGAGTTGTGTTTAGCCTATAAACTGGAAATATTACTGATTTTAGATAGAAGCTGTTGCGAGGTGCTTATAGTGATTTGAGCTAGTTTTGGGTTTCCTTTTTTTTGTATGTGCTGCTAAGATACAGTATTTATGTAGAATTAAGATTGTATTTGTGCTATTTTTATGTTTAGAAAAAAAATAAAAAATTCCCTCACTAACTAACGTGAGACCGCTAAATGGACAATATAAACTGTATGTAGCTGCGGCTACATACAGCATACCACACTGGGTTCCAGTTTTGGAGCTTAGACTTCCTGTTTCATACCCAAAACACAGTAGAGTCTATCACAGCGATGCTCGGCCATTCGGAGAAAGCGATTTGTATTCTAGCAATGAGGCCTGCCTCTCTGACTTTGTATTCATTGGTAGAATACATCACTTTCTATGAATGGTTGACCGTTGCTAAGACAGACCTTGTTGTGTTCCAGGTAGGAAACAACCTCTCGGCTCAAACCCGGAACACAGTGCGTTATGCTGTATGTGGCCTCAGCTACATAGAGTTTATACCACGCATCCAGAGGCCTCACATGTTGGTCAGGGACATAGTTTGTTTGGGCCAAGTTGGTAAAGCCAATGACGCAAGCTGATCATTTGCTGTCTCACCTGTTGCTTGATACCTCAGGGACCGAGCCACAGGAACTCGGGGGTTATGTGATTCTTCGATACTGATTATGCTAAACCCCCTCAGTCTGCATCCAATCTGTGAGAACACAGAGTATCCTCACTTAGCAATGTTGGATTATGGGCACTTGAGAGGGGGAGCACGCCGGACAAATGGCGATAATTCCACTGTAGGCACTGGGGAAACTCCAGTTCCTCTCAAGTTGGCTGTTCGCTTGTTCCTGAGCAAGGTCTTACACTGACACCACTTCAGCCTCCTGATTCCGGCTCCCACTCATGTACAACATGTGGCTTGTCTGTCTGTTTACTATGTCTGATCTATTCCAAAGGCTATCCCCACTACTGGAAACGGCAAATGCGAACAGTTGTAAACGCTCTTCTGCCTCTCCCTCCCCCTGACTATATCAATGAGATACAACCTGAATTTCCAGAAGTCATGGGGGACTAGGATAACAGAGGCTTCTGACGTGTTTTTTTTTTTTTTTTACTTCCAAAAGTTTGTCAAATTAACTCTCCAGCTTCTCACCACATGCTGACTACGGTGGACTTCTTTATTAAGGCAGTGTGTGCTGATTTCTAGCTAAACACACCTAGTTCTACGCAATCTGCACATATCCCAATAGGCACAATTCCTAGAAAGTATTTCTCTATTCCTAATCAGGCTGATTGGGATTTATGTAGTAATGGACCCTACTCTTAGAGGTTATTCACCCCTCCTGGCATTTTTGCTGCCTTGTGTTCTATGACTGTTCCCACTCTGTATCTGGCCATTCATGTTCCCATTTTGTATCTGGCCATTCATGTCCTAAAAAAAAGAATCAATCTACTGTTTCTATTGAGGGCATTCCCACCTTTAAGAACTCAGATTGGAGACTCTTTTGAAGTCGTCCTTTGCTTTGGCAGATCCAGCCCTGCAGTTGGCTGATTCCACTTTGTCAGTTGCCTAGAATATGGCAAACTGAATTATAAAACTACATTTTCAGTTCTCTTGATATAGATATTTCCTATAGAGCAAAATTCAGACAAAGCGGAAAGGACACTGCAAGCCAGGAAGACACGATTGCATTGTGCTATAAAAAAGGAGCTGGCTAGTTGTAGGGTTGAGCAGGTTTACCACATCAATGTTGCTGCTATTTTACTATCCTATGACAGGCTGGAGTGGTCCTTGTTTACATATTCATCCAGGAATATTCTTAATGCCATAGAGAGAATCTGTTTTTCAAACATTGGTTGCTTTTTCAAATTATGTAGCTTCACAGCGTCACCATTTTTATAACTTTTTTTGTCTTTTTCTGCAGGAATGATTCTCGATCACCTGGAAATATGAATTATCTCCCCGCTTTCTTCACCAAGTTGGAGAATACCTCCCCTATGGTGATGTTCAAGAAACAAGAGATTTTTCGTAAGTTAAACTCCTCTGGTGGCGGTGACTCTGATATGGGTAAGTGGGACTTGACTGACATTTTCTCCTTTCTGATCTAACCTTAATTGTGGTGGCAGTAATTGGACATACAGAAATGACTGGGTTAATGTCAATGTTGGCATATATGTTAAAAACAAAGTAATACCTTTCTTCCTCAGAATCTGCCAGTAAATGCCATTTCTCTTATTATTCTTGAAGCGGGAGGGATTTTGCAGCATAGCAGAGTCTGGAATAAATGCCCATCCTATAAAAGGCTGTAAACTTGGGATAGTTGGGCCGGTAATACACGGAGCAAATTTATTTCCTGCAACCACGGGTTGATTCCCCCATCAACACAGTCACAGTTAGTCACGTTGAAAAGTCCATTTAGTGCAACCAAACTAAAAATACAATCTCGTATACACAATCCTATACCCACAGTTGATCCAGAGGAAGGTGAAAAACCCCATCAAAGCATGATCCAATTTTATATAGCGGGGGGAAAATTCCTTCCTGACCCCCCCGAGAGGCAAACAGATTTTCTCTGGATAAACTTTACCTATAAATGTCAGTACCCAGCGTTGACAGGGGAATCCCTCCCCCCCCCCCCCCCATCGGGTGATAATTGGCAAAAATTGCATGCTGGTTGTACCCAAGCTCATGTATCCATCGACTTGCCCATACATGGTTTGAATCTTGGCCGGTTCCTGCTGAGCCTATGGCTGGCCTTACTCCTCTCCTTAAAGCGGGGGTTCACCCAAAAAAAAAATTGTAACTTTACATTGAGCCGAGTTGTGAGAATGACATTAGGCTGTTTTTTTTTTTTTTTTCCCTTGCCGTACAACCCTTTTTATCTATATTTTCCCCGCGGCTTCCGGGTATGTAATCTGCGGGACTGGGCGTTCCTATTCACATGTTAATTGATTGACATGCTTCTGACCGGCGCATACAGCGCGTCACAAGTTGCCAAAAGAAGCCGGACTGCAAATCGGCTCTATACGGCGCCTGCGCACCAACGTTTGGCTTCTTTCGGCAA
This sequence comes from Rana temporaria, assembly GCF_905171775.1. Lineage (NCBI taxonomy): Eukaryota > Metazoa > Chordata > Amphibia > Anura > Ranidae > Rana > Rana temporaria. Next base: position 461,186,605 of record NC_053490.1, on the reverse strand, counting down.
CTCGTGACGTGCTGTATGCGCCGGTGGGGAAGCATGTCAATCAATTATCATGTGAATAGAAACGCCCAGTCCCGCAGATTACATACCCGGAAGCCGCGGTGAAAATATAGATAAAACGGTATGTACGGCAAGGAAATAAAAAAAATAACAGCCTAATGTCATTCTAACAACTCGGCTCAATGTAATGTTGGAAAACATTTTTTGGGTGAACCCCGCTTTAAGTCTTGCCTAGTAGCTGAATGATATGATAGCCTAGCTGTTGTTGGATTCCCTTTTTCCTTGGATTCAACACTTCAGACAAGAAGCGAATCGGGATATGGACAGACTGGAAATGCAATCATTTAAAACGATTGTTTTAAGAGATATATAGATAAGCAGGACCCGCCTTCAGTCATTGAATGGTGTTTCAAATCATAAGGAAAACTGCACGACTCTGAAGCAGCTTCCCTCCTCCAGATGAGAATAAACCACTCTCCTAATGGTGTACTACATATTAGCCCTTTGGCAGTGATGCCAAGCATATTTAGCTTCCCTGAGAGACATTGCTGTTGGGTAGAAGTGTGCAACCCAGCAGTTGGGGTGGCAGCTACCACTGGTGATTGGCAGCAGTTTTTCATCCAAGTATTAGATACTAGGATTCTTATACTGACACTTTCTGGTTAGTTGAGAGAAGTAAAAGAAATGAAGCTTGAAATGTCAGTGTTGACTGTATCAATTTAAATGTCTGCTAGCAGCCCCACTATTTGTAGGACAGTTAAGGCCTCATAACATTCAATTTGTAATAAAAAAAGGGGGGTTTTGCTTTACAAGAGAATGTAGCCCAGTCGCTCACTTTATTTTATTTTTTTCCTGACCATTAGTATGCAATAATGTTCATAGATACTATTCTATTGTTCATGCTGCAATAGTAGGCTTAAACCTCATCAGCCCAAAAATTAATAATGAACTCGCTGGACTCGGAGTGCAATAGGAATCTCTGTTCATTATATAGGGGAGTAGGAAGGAATGGTTCTCTTTTAATTTACAAAGGAAAACCATAATAGCATGTTAGGTTGAGTATGAGACATGAATGGGCTGAGTATATAGTACAGCAATTGGATTTGGTGCTATTTACAAATGAAGTAAGGTGAAATGGTTATCACTGGCAGATGTAAATATGGATGTAGGTGACATTGTACTGTTTTTATATGGTTTCCATTTGGTTTTATAATTAAGTTATAATGCTTCTTTATAAAGCTTGGCCTGCTTTAATGGTAAGATCTGTTCTTTCCCTTTACTGAAACCCATTTTATTCTGCATACGTTTTACAACATATTCCTGTCTGAGCACAAGTGAAATTCGGTGTTGTCGTTAATGAAATCTGAATTTTTATATTGCAGCAGCTGCTCAGCCAGGGACAGAGATATTTAACTTGCCAGCTGTCACAACCTCGGGTAAGACCAGTTAATTGCCATTCTGTGTTTTAGCTTGTTGAGTATATGTTCTCAGGATTTAAATAGGTGCACTTATCCCTTTCTTCTCCCCCCCCCCCCCCCCCCCAACACTTTAAGTATAGATCAACAGGTGTTAAATTAAAATTCATGGGGTCCAGTCAGTAAAAAAAAATTCCAGCAGAGGTCCAAATTGCATGTTTGTGTGATGACTCTGATCCTTTACATCACAGTCCCCCCTTTACATCAGTGCCCTCAGTCCCCTCCCCCCCTTTACATCAGTGCCCTCAGTCCCCTCCCCCCCTTTACATCGGTGTCTTTGGTCCCCTCCCCCCCTTTACATCGGCTTTCTCGGTCCCCTCCCCCCTTTCCATCGGCGTCCTCGGTCCCCTCCCCCCTTTCCATCGGCGTCCTCGGTCCCCTCCCCCCTTTCCATCGGCGTCCTCGTAAGGGCGCCCAATTCAAATGTGTCTAAGGGGGCGTGTTTTATGTTAATGGGGCTTGACCCTGGATGAGCGCACTAACGTCTCACGTCTGAGACGCTGTATTGCTTCAACACGATGTAGTGCAGGGAAAGACACACATAAGCGCCCTCTGGTGGATAGACTATAGGAAGTGCACCATAAGGTTGTACTTCAGGAATTCGATGAAAATACAGTTCAAAAATCTTAATATAGGACTGGGACTTCCATGATAAGGAAAAGGTGATTAAAAATGAGTCCTAGACGGCGCGTTTTGCGCTAACCAGCGCTTTGTCACAGTCACAGGACTGTGACAAAGCGCTGGTTAGCGCGAAACGCGTCATCTAGGACTCATTTTTAATCACCTTTTCCTTATCATGGAAGTCCCAGTCCTATATTAAGATTTTTGAACTGTATTTTCATCGAATTCCTGAAGTACAACCTTATGGTGCACTTCCTATAGTCTATCCACCAGAGGGCGCTTATGTGTGTCTTTCCCTGCACTACATCGTGTTGAAGCAATACAGCGTCTCAGACGTGAGTGCGCTCATCCAGGGAGAGCGCCTGCTGTGACGAGGCTTCCCCGTGCGGTGTCCCCGGCGGCTCGAACGGAACGGACCCACAGGCGCTTTGGCACCCCTAGAAGGTGATTAGGTCCCAGGACCATCCCATCCCGCCCAGGGGGTGATATCCTCCCTTTCATCAATGCCTTATATCTGCATCCGTTTGGCAAGGTACTGTGGCCACTATTTACACTAACTGCTTTCCGGATGACAGGCTGATTTGGAACTGTGAGATTTAACCCCCTGATATACTGAGAGTATGTCAGCTCAGTTTTGCACATGCATTTGAAAGTATATTGCTGCTACATATCTCTTTGGACTATGTTGTGGAAACTCTGAAGCTGCATCGAATTAAAAGGATTGGTTCTTCCTAAAAGACATTTATTGTATGTTTTTTTCTGTAATAATTTGAGTTTATTTGAATAGGTGACCTATTTTTGGTGTTTTGAGTTTTGGAGAGTTAGATGGTGAAATAACATATAAAGAAATTGTGCATACATTTGTGGTATGCCGAATCCTCCATGCCCTATCGGCTTTTCCTTTGCCAAAGAATCCGATCAAAATGGACAGGGCTGCAACGCCAAATGGACTATAATGATGCCACCCATATTCATGTTCAATTTGCCACATTGCATCCCATCCAGCATGTATAAATTTAAACATAAACAGTATATACATCTCTAACGTTGTGAATGCTTTAGGTCATAATTGTATTTGCCTGGAGATTAAGATTTCATGATGTTCTTGCATATCACACTGGTATTTTTTTTTTCTTCATAAATTAACCTTTTACTATTTCACTCGTTTGCAGGTACCATCAGCTCCCGAGGTCATTCCTTTGCTGATCCAGCCAGTAATCTCGGTCTAGAGGATATTATCCGCAAAGCTTTAATGGGAAATTTTGATGACAAGCCAGACGATCATGGTGTCCTGATGGGAGGAGCACAAGGCAGCACTTCAGGGTCTTCAAATAATGATCCTCGTAGAGAGGAAGCAAATCCCTCACCCAATTCAGGTTAGTACTAAAGAAGACCAAACGGCTCCTATTTTATCTGCCATTTTCTATTACCCAACTGTTGAGCAACTCGCATTAAGCTTGTCATTCTCTTGACATGCCCTGTGGTTCTGTTGAAAGGTTTTTTCTACCTAGAGGTTCTTTCTTCCAGACACATTTTAACTAAACCAATGCATGTTCCTTTCGACAGGCATCTATTATGCCAAGCAAAAGGCTTAAAAAAAAAAAATATTGCTATTTTTCTGGACCAATCATGCATGACAAAATAACCACCTATCTAATGAGTAGGTCCCCTTTTTGCTGCCAAAACAGCCCTGACCTGTTGAGGCATGGACTACACTAGAACCTCCTACAGGTATGCTTTGTGTATCTGGCACCAAGCTGTCAGTGCCATCTGTAGCAGATCCTGTAAGTTATGAGTTGAGGCCTTCATTGATCGGACTTGTTTTTTTCCTGCACATTCCACAGATGCTTGATTGGATTGAGATCTGGAGAATTTGGAGACCATTTTTTATGGTTTCGACACATCTTCAGGCTCAATATTTTCCACCCACTTTCAGGTGCCATTGAAACGAGATGATTAATGCTATTTGCTTTACATGTCAATGGTTATAATGTTGTGGCTGATTAGTGTATATGCATATAGGGGTCAGGAAGAGGTTAAAGGATAAGTTCACCATTCATAACATGTTACATTTATATTCAGGGTGTAAAATGTTATGAATGCACGGACTCCCAATTCCTGCTGTGACAGCAGACCGGGGATCTTCTCACCGTATCTGCTGCTACAATTAAAAAAAGACATGGCCGTGCGGGGCTCCACCCACCCTGCTGCGTTATTCATTCGCAGTTCTCTGTAAATGGAAAAACTACAAAGTCTGACAGCCTTTGCAGCCTGTGGGCTTGTAGTTTTCAGTGACCTACCATGGCACTGTGATAGTTCATTGAGTCTTCCTGTCAGAATGTTTCAGCTTGCTCATATGAGGTACGAGCAAGCCAATACATTGACAGATGTGCAGGAGACCTGCATGGCTCGTGCGATTTGCTGATCGCTGGTGTAATGCTTTACAAGCTCCTGAAACAGAAAATAATAAATGCATATTTTTTTTATCTGCATTAAAAGTGCATTTTTTTTTTTAAGTGGTTCTTAATTCTCAAGGTTTTTCACCTTCATGCATTCTATTTATGAAGGTAGAAAACCACCTCTATGCAGCAACCACCCCTTATAATTACCTGAGCGACATCACAATCCAGCGATGTGCATGAGAACCCCGGGTCTCTGGGGACTCTTCCTCCCTCATTGGCTGAGACCGCCATTGGCTCACGCTGCTGTCAATCACAGCCAGTGAACCAATAAGTCGAGCGAGTTGGCAGGGCGAGCCCCGGCGCTGTGTGTGAATTGACACGCAGAGCCATGGCTCAGGAACAAGCCTGCTTGGGTGCCATTTATTATCACTTATTGCTTATTGTCTATTGTGAGCCTTATTTCAAAGGTATAGTATCATAATAACCAACCAGTGCTGATACTCCAGATTCCAGTATTAGTGTCACATGTGTATGGTTCCTGCCCCTGGACTCAATATTGGGCAGAAGGCTGCTACAAGCTGAACACGAATATATCTATATAATGTGTGCAGTTGTTGGATACTGTCTTCTAGCAGTTCCCTGATTGAATTTTGTAAAAATATGGGTAATGGTTGAACTACAGCTAAATGATTGTTCTTTTTTTTCAGGGTCCACGCAGTTCCCATTCAACCCGTTAACTATGGGGATGCTGAACAGCACTCCTCCGTCTTCTATGGCCTCCACCATAACACAGAGTTCTGCCCACCAACAAAGCAGGATATGGGACAGGGAGCCAGCGCCACTCCTCTCATCACAGTATGAAACCCTATCGGACAGCGATGACTGAAACACTTTGAACTAAAAATGTGTACGACTAAGGGTTCCAATGGCGATGTCTATATATTCATAGCCTGATAGACTTTTTCCAATGAGAGCCACAGGCTAAGGAGCACGGGGCCACCTTCCTACACAGCTGTGTAAAATATTTTAAATGGATATCAGCCTGTCACGCCCAGGCAACTACTAGCAGAATGTAATTAGTAAAGATTTAAAGGTCCACGTTAATATGTAAAGAAGTTTTAAAGGAAAAGTGGATAATTTGATGCCTACCAATTTCACAGCTATTTGTAAAAAAGGAAAAAAAAAAAAAAAAAAGTCTTTAATTCTCTTCTGTAAATATTTGCAGTGGTTTATTTTATTTTTTTTCCTTTGCTCTAGTATGGTGTATGTATGTTTAATTCAATACCTCCCCTCTAAAAAGAACATTTTGTTTTTTAATTATTTTATTTTTTTCTCTGGACTTGCTTCCTAGATGGCAGACAGCCAATTTTAATTACATTAATTGTCCTGCACCTTATAACTGCCCACTTCAGATTTGTAGTCCATCTAGCAGGTCACGCCTAGAGAGCAGAAAAGACGCCTTGTTTTTAAATAGTCATTTGAGGCGAGAGCGTGGCACCATTTTTTTTTGGAACCATTGGGAAGTTTCCAGCTTTTTATTTTTTAACTTGTGTCAAAACGCATCTGATAAGTCAGTCTAGAACGCAAACTGGTGAGGTTACCGCCTCAGTGTCCTATAAAAAAAGAAGAAAAAAAAAAACATTTTTTTTAAATTTCTTTTATCAGACCTACCACATGGAAGAAGCTTTTCTGCACTAGCAATGACAATTGCAAAATTGTGTCTGTGAATTTAAATTTCCGGTTGTTTTTATCCTTTGTAGGAATATATTCTCCAGGGAAAACAATAGGTGTATGTGTATAGGCAGGATTGTCGCCAATCTCAAGACTGACTGATTGGTACATTAGATGCTTTTTTTTTTTTTTCTCCTCACAGCGTTCATTTAATTCTATACATGGATTGTAATAAAATGTTTTGGCGCAAAACAAGATGTCTGTTCATTATTTTTCATGTGTTTGTGGATTTATAAGTTGTCTCATTAAAAAAAAAAAAGCTTGACAAAATATATATAAAAGTGCACTAACACCTGCTTAAAGGAGATAAGTGGCTAAATATATAAAGCAGCGCTTACAAAACTAAATAAAAGTGTGAATATATAAATATACACACAATATGACAGTGTAATGATGATCAAAACTCATTAAAGTGTAAGACAATCATGCATAAATAATCAGACGGATAAATGATATATCAAAAACCCGTGAAAAAATAAGTGTTTAAAAAGTGACAAAAATAAAGTTCAGAAGTGTTGGTATCTTCCTCAGATTTCTTCCACCACACCACAGTGTCCAGTGAATCCTCCACCCTTCAGAAAAACGCACTCACCAGAACGATTGGCCTCACACTCTCGTGTTTGGCGTAAAAGCTTAAACCAGGACCACTCAGATATATTGATAAGAGATCCGTTCCAAAATAGTGCAATCGTTTTAGAAGACTCCCGTCTTAACTCTTTTAAACTCCTGGTTTTTAACTCTTCCGCTTGTATTCAAAATTCCACTTCTATTCAGAAAATTCACATCTGAGCCACTCTCAGCAAGGAGCCAGCTCCTCTTACTTATTGCGTTTTTCTGAAGGGTGGAGGATTCACTGAACACTGTGGTGTGGTGGAAGAAATCTGAGGAAGATACCAACACTTATGAACTTTATTTTTGTCACTTTTTAAACACTTATTTTTTCACAGGTTTTTGATATATCATTTATCCGTCTGATTATTTATGCATGATTGTCTTACACTTTAATGAGTTTTGATCATCATTACACTGTCATTTTGTGTATATATTTATATATTCACACTTTTATTTAGTTTTGTAAGCGCTGCTTTATATATTTAGCCACTTATCTCCTTTAAGCAGGTGTTAGTGCACTTTTATATATATTTTGTCATAATTTCTCCTTTTTAATAGCAGCAGCTAGTTATATTCATTATTCTCTCCAGTAGAGCGCAGTGGTGGTAGTTATCTGACGGCCTTTTTAATTACCCAGTTATTTACAAAAAAAAGCTTGCAAGCCCTGGGCTTTGAAAAACGGTAACAGTGTTTTCTTTAAATGAACCCGTGATTGTGCTCGGTCATCTGGGGCAGGCAACCTGTTGATCTCGATCTATATGTCGACCGCGATGCAGGGATGAGCTCAGGCAGGTTCAGACACTAGTCTGAGCTGTGACGTATAGAAGCTGACTGTCAATCACAGGTGGCAGAGGCTTCCCTGCCTTTGATTGGCTGTCGGGTTTGAAAGCCCGTCTTTTTTGTTCCTGCTGTGCTCCAGCAGCTGCCCTCACATCAGTTCTGCCAGAGACAACAGAGCAGTGCTTGAAGGACACCCTATACCAGCCCTCAAATTTTCCACTCGCCTGCCTGCATTTTGCAAGGGAAATTTAAGGGCTGTCTATTGGGGGGGGGGGGGGGGTGAGCACCGCTGGCAGGCAGGTTGAATGGGGGGAGTCCATCCAGCGAGCACAGAGGGGAGGAGAGAGCCGATTGGATGATCAGAGTGCAGGGGACATCACTAGCATCTTTTATTTCAATTGCCGTGTGTTCCCTGCACTCGTATTCACATACAGCCCTTGCCTCCTGGTCCCGGGACTTGGATAGATCACCCGTCAAATCCTGGGACGTGTGACGTGTATCAAAGTTCCCCAGCCAGGGGGCGGGACTGTATGACAGCGAGCGGCAGGAACACAGCAATTGAAATAAAAACTGTTCCAGCAGTGTTCCTCTGCGATCTAATCATCCGGACGGCAACCCTCTTCCTCTCCTCTGTTCCCATGCACAGGCGTGCTGCATTGATGGGCACAGGCGTGCTGCATTGATGGACACAGGCGTGCTGCATTGATGGACACAGGCGTGCTGCATTGATGGACACAGGCGTGCTGCATTGATGGGCAGAGACACAGATAAAGTTGTTGTTAATATTTATTTCTCTTTCGTTCATAGACGGACACAGCATTCTTTGACATTAGGGTTATATCCGCTTTCACTAGGAGAGTTTAGGCAGAAAAAAAGCGCTTAAAGTGTTAACAAACACAAGCCTTAGTGCAGCTCCTCCCAGGGGGCGTGGCCCCCCCGGTATAACCCACACCCTGCTCTAACAGCCTCAGTTTTTTCCTGCCTAACGTCAGGAGAGTCAGGCACTCTGGAGTTCCTGTACTCTGGAGATTTTTTTCTTGCGATTTTCTCGCTTTTTATTATTTTGTTCCTGCATTTTTTTGGAATCCTGTGATTCTTCTATCAACAGCCGACTGGGTGACAGGCTGGGTCCTCGACCCTTGTAGTCCCCCCAGGTTCGGCCTTCGAGCGTGTGCCGGCCCTCAGCTCAGCTTTGGGACGTCCACGACAGGCCCCATTGCTCCAGGGGCGGCCGGGGAACTTCGGTTCTAGGGCACACATATGACCGGTCTCTATGGCCTTGTCACAGTGTGTCTGGCCGACAGCCATGCCGTTTAGCGGACGTTGGATCTGTCTGGGATACCTCCAGCCGGTGGTCGCAGGACGGGTAAGTAGTGGCCTCTTGCTCAGGTAAGTGGTCTGGCTGGAATTTTCCCCTGGGGAGGTCGACTGAGGGTTTGCCCTGCTTTCCTCTCTCCCTTTTTTTTCCTCTCCCTCCTTCCCAGTTTCTGGGTGACGGCCGTGAGGTGGGGGCCCCGCTTGGGGGGCTCAGTCTGACCTGGGGGCTGCTACTGCTGTGGGTGCTGTGTTTTTCTGGGCTGCCATATGTGCGGAGGGGGTCCTGTGGGCCTGTGTACTGCGTGTGTCACTGGGGCTTTGCTGTGTGTTTTTTGAAAAAACCGCCGTTTTCGGGCGCCATTTTGCCGCTGACGGCGGTGTTTTATGGCGCAGTTGTAATTGCGGCGGCCATTTTCTCGGAGCCCGCAGACATATCGGCGGCCATCTTGATACAGCTCTTGTGCCTAGGATGACGGCGCGTACGGCTCTGCACATTTTCCTTTTGGATGGCGCGGCACAGGCAGCGTTTTTGGCTCTCGGCAGCGGCGGTCTGGTCGGACGGTGAGTCCTCCGGGGGGGGGTTTCCCTGTTCTCTGTGGCGGCTGGGGGGATGTCCTGTGGAGCCTGCCAGTACTAGGGGATGTTAACCCTTAGTGTCCCTGTTCCTGCGGCCTCCAGGGATGCTGTGCTGGCAGTCCCTGAGGCGTTTTGGGTCAGGATGGGAGTGTTGGAGGGATGTGGGAATTGCACTTGTTCCCCCCTCTGCCTCTCTCTGGGTATTTTTTCTGACAGGGAATCAGGCCTCACTGAGGCGTCTGGTTTTGTTTTTTTGTCAGTAGCTGCTGGCTGAAGTCCACACGGACTGTGAGGATGGCCCTGTTTCAGGGTCAGCACTTGATGGTGCTGTTGTTGGGGCTCTTAACACTGCGGTGCGGGTTACCATGGTTAGCTATGGTGGTTTCGGAGGTGGCATCAGTGGTGTCAGTCCTTTTTTTTTGGGTTCCGTGCCACCCCGCACCGCAATATGTGTTTTTTCCTTGTGTTCCATGTCTGGAATATGTTGTGCAAGGATTGGGATCAGTCGCAGGGTACAAAATGCTTTGCGGTCTGTCCCCTCTTTTTTGGGGAGGATTCCTGTATCAGGGTGTCTCTCTCTCTCCCCCCCCCCCCGCCCCCTGTGTTCAGCTGGGTAGCTTGTTTTTAAAACAAGGCTGCCACATTACCTGGGGAAGGGGCTCCCGCTTTTGGGGACCCCGCTGATAGGGGTGCTGTGAATGTGGTCGCTCCATATTCACAGCGGGGGGGGGGGGGGGTGGTGAGTCCGGTTTTGGCCGGGACTCTGGTGTCGCAGACGTTTCCCGGATGGGGAGCTGGAGGCGCAGAATGCTTCTATGGCCTGCGTGGTCCTGACCGACCAGTTTGTACTAGGTCAGATATTTGTCTGTGTGTCGACCCCGGATATGCTCCCCTTGCTCTCCAGGGCATCCGCCTGCGCCATGTTTTCTGCCCTGCCTTGTATGGCTGGGGGTTGGTCTGCGGACGGTCTTTTCAGTAGTCCCTGGTGGTATTGCCCTGTGGGGGTGTACGCAGGGGTGTCTCTGATTGTCATCATAAAGGATGCCACGGGCGGTGTGAGCACTCTGCTCCCGCAATCTAAAAAAGGGTAGGTGCCTCACTGTAGGCGAGGGCCCTCATTTACTGTTCCCCATGCGTTTTTTGGTTTTCGCCCGCCAAGTGCGGCAGGAAAACATTTTCAAGGGGCTAGGACGTCCACTGAGGACACAGGCGCCCCGGGTGCCGCAAGCCTGCTCCCGCTTGGAGGTTTGCCTCCGCTCGCATCTCGGGTGGGGGGCTGGCTCCGCGAATTCGCGGCTCGGTGGAGGTCTCTCCTCTCTGACCGTTGGGTTGCGAGGTAGTTTCCTCTGGGTGCGAGACAGGATTTCTCTCTTGTCTACCAAACAGGTTTTTTCCCTCCATCCTCTGGCTCGCCGGGTGGCTCTGTCAGGGGCTGTCCAGGATCTTCTGGTCAGGGCAGTGATTGTGCCAGTTCCCTCGTGGAACAGGCTCCGGGGTTTTTCTCCAATCTGTTTTGTGGTCCCCAAAGGAGGACGGGGCCCGTCCAATCCTGGGCCTCAGGCCCTTGTTTGTTTTTTTATAAAAGTGCAAACTATCAGGATGAGGTTTTTCTGGCGTCCTTGGATGCCGTGAACACGTACCTGCATGTTCCCATATGCTCAAAGCACCAGAGTTTCTGGACTTTGCGGTCAGGGAGGACCATTTTTCATTGTGGCCCTCCCGCTCGGCTTGGTGTCGACACCACAGGTTTTCACCGAGGTGCTCGTCCCGATACTGGCCCGGCTGTGGCAGAGGGGGTTTGTTATTGTGGGATGTCTGTACAACATTCTCCTACGAGCTTCCTCGAGCTCTGAATTAGTGGAGCCATGTCTGTCACGTGTCAGACTCTCCAAGAGTTTGGCTGACTTCTGTTTTGTCCAGAAGTCAGTGTTGGTCCCGTCTCAGGGACTGGAATTCCTGGGACTAGTCCTGGATTCCGCCGGGGCGAAAAAAAAATTCTCCTAACGGAAAGAATTCAGACTCTGCAATCTGCTGGGCAGCAGTTGTCGACCTAGTAGTGGTCATCTCTGCGATTCTGCATGAGGGTGCTGGGTCTGACGGTGGCCTCTGTCGAGGCGGTTCCGTATGCCAAATTCCACGCCAGGGTGCTACAGAGGGTACTGCTGTCTCGTGGGGACAAGCTTCCGTCATCCCTGGATTACCAGGTTCAGTTGAGTCACCTGGTCCCTGGTGTGGTGGCTGACTTTTCCGGTGCTTCGGGCTGGAAAGGCATTTCTGCCATGTCACTGGACGGTGGTCGCGACGGATGCCAGCCTCTCCGGTTGGGGAGGGTTTTTTTTTGGGGCACCCAGTCAGCCCTGTGGCGCTGGACTCAGGTGGAGTCCCACCTACCAATCGGTGTTCTGGATCAGGCTTGCCGTGCCTGGTGGTCCCTGGATCTACAGGGCTGACCATTCAGGACCCTGTCCGACAACGCTGTGGCGTACGTCGACCATCTGGGAAGCACACGGAGTTCTGTTGCAGCGACGAGGGTCGCGCACATCCTTCGGTGGGCCGAAAGGTCCGTTCCGGCTCTATCGGCCGTGTACATTCTGGGAGTATGGAATTGGCGGGCCGACTCCTGAGTCGGACTGCGCTAGACCAAGGAGAGTGGTCTCTCCACCCGTAGGGGTTTTCAGTGTCTGTGCCGAAAGTGGGGCACTCCATGCGTGGACCTTCTAGCGTCCCGCCTCAACCGGAAGGTGCCATGTTTTTTTGGCCAGGTCAAGGGACCCATGGGCAGACGCGTCAGGCGCGTTGGTGGCTCCTTGGGGTCACTGTTGCCTACTTTAAACCTTCCCTCCTCGGTAGCTTCTTCCTCGACTGCTGCGCAGAGTGGAAGCCGAGGGAATTCTATCAATCCTGATTGCCCCAGATTGGCCGCGTCGCTCATGGTACGCGGACCTGGTGCGTCTGGTGGCAGACACCCCCTAGCGCGTTCCCCTGGGGGTTGATCTTCTGTTACAGGGTCCGATCATCCACCCTGTTTTTTACAGCCACTGGCTTAGCGGCGTGGCTGTTGAGAGCCTGGGGCTGTGGGCCCGAGGCCTATTGGGCTCAGTGGTCTCTACCGTGCTGCCTGCATGGAAGTCTACCTCACGTAGGTTTTACATCATACGTGGAAGGCCTGCATCTCTGTGTGTGAGGAGATGAAGTGGCACCCTCGGACATACGTGGTGTCCAGGATTCTGCTGTTTTTTACAGCAGGGAGTGGATCAGGCTCTCGCCTTAAGTACGGTTAGGAGTCAGTTTTCTGCTCTGGCTGTTACTTTCAATGAGCCTTGGCGTCGCACTCCTTGGTGCGTACGTCTGGTCTGGGGGTCTGGCATGTGGCCCCTCCACTACCCCCATGGGACTTGAATTTAGTCCTTTTGGTTCTTCTGGATGCTCCCTTTGTGGACATTCGGGAGGTTTTTTGTTGACTGTCACGAGACGGGAGCAGGTTTAGCTCAGCGCTAGAGTACCTGCCCTTCATGCATTTGACTCTGGGTGCTAGCCCAGGAAGGTCTGCGTCGTCACGTGGCCATGGCTCAGCGTGGGCATTTACACTGTGATTTTTTCTGGTAGCAATTACCTCGATCAGACGAGTGTTTGTCTGTTCTGGCGGCCTTGTCTTGCAAGGCTCCCTACTTGGTCATCCATAAGGATGAGGGGGTGCTGCGACCGCAGCCGTCTTTTCTCTCCAGGGTCGTTTCGGCTTTTCACGTTGATGAGGACATTGTTCTTCCATCCTTATGTCCTTGGCCGAAATGCAGGGAGGCGGCCTCTTTACATCCTCTGTATGTGATTCGGGCCCTGCGTATGTACTTATCTGCTACGATTCCGTTCCGGAAGTCGGTCTCACTGTTCGTGTCGCTGGCTGGTTCTACCAGGGGGCCTGGTAGTCTCGTCAGCCACCCCTTTTTCAGGGTGGATCCGACGAATTGTGCTTCAGGCCTATGCCCTGAAGGGGCTGGCGCCTCCCTTTTGGGTTACGGCGCATTCGACCAGGGCGATCGGAGCCTTTTTGGTTTTTCTGGCATCTGGCCTCTGTGTTACAGGGGTATATGGCAGCGACCTGGTCGTCGATCCACACTTTCAAGGTCTTACGAGGTGGATGTGTGCGCATCTTCTGATGCCTCCTTTGGCCGCAGATGTTACAGGCGGCGTTTTATGGTGGGAGTTTCTCCGTTGAGCAACTCCCGGTTTTGTTTGGGGTGTAACCTGTTTTGCTGTGTTGTTTCCCGCCCCTCGAATTTTTTGACACTGCTTTGGGACGTCCCTAATGTCAAAGAATGCTGTGTCCGTCTATGAACGAAAGAGAAAATAGGATTTTTGTACTCACCGTAAAATCCATTTCTCTGAGTTCATAGACGGACACAGCACCCACCCCTCCTTGGTTTGTACTGCTTGTTACGTACTGAGGCTGTTAGAGCAGGGTGTGGGTTATACCGGGGGGGCCACGCCCCCTGGGAGGAGCTGCACTAAGGCTTGTGTTTGTTAACACTTTAAGCGCTTTTTTTCTGCCTAAACTCTCCTAGTGAAAGCGGATATAACCCTAATGTCAAAGAATGCTGTGTCCGTCTATGAACTCAGAGAAATGGATTTTACGGTGAGTACAAAAATCCTATTTTTTATAACATAATTCTGCATAAAACGTTTTAAGTGTCATTTCATGAGATAATTTGAGGGCGTGTTTAGTGGTGGAATTAGGGGCAAGGCAGAGATGGGGCGGGGCAACTGGTGGCAAGTAACCCTTGAGGCCTTGCTTGTAGTTCAGGACTTTAAATTTTGAGTCTTGCCCTACACAGCAAGCCAGAGATGTTAAAATCGGCTGTGGAGAAATGTCAGGCAGATGGCTTTCCTTTTCCTATGCAACAGATTGTCTTCTCTGCTGACAGTCACAGTGAGTAACCCCCAAACACAGTTGTGAATATTGTGCTCCACCTGCAGTAACCGTGATCGTACATTCATATTTCCTGGGGAGTGATCGATTTATAGCTGCAGTTTTCCCTCTGGTGTCCATTCCTCCTCCTGTTTACAGCAACTGATATGCACCCTCTGATCACAGAGGTGTAAAATGTCCCCCATCACGTTCCCCAGTTCAATCTGACATACAGATGCCCAATAGTTGTAATTCTGCCAGAGATCCTCTACAGTAGGGGGGTTATCAACCTGTCAAAGGTACCTGCCAGGAATCTGTCAAAGCTGACAGCCAATCACAGGTGGCAGAGATGTTTCCTGTCTATAAATGGCTGTTGGCTTTGACCACTTTTCGGAAGGATATCTGTGGCTGGTTTGGACTCGTGTCCAAACCAGCCTTGGCTAAAGTTTTACTAAACCCAGAACACTGCATTCACTATATCTGGTCTTCCACAGAACATGGAAATGTAATGGTTTTAGTAAATATAAACTGCTAAAGACCTTTTTTTTTTCACCAGAAGTTAAAGCAGTTTTGTGACTTCTATCAGTGTCTGGTTAAAGCTTGTAGCAGGAGTTTTCCTTCTACTCCGACTGTTCTATAAGGCTGCAGGGCCCCCAACCTTCTGTCTGGACAGTACTGATTGGCCATGTGCTGATCACATGCACCCTCCCAAGAAAAATAAATAAATCTCTAGCAATACACACCAAATTGAGCATGTACAGATTGCCCCCTAGCCTATGTTCTATTGGGACATGGTTTGGGGACTGTGGAAGTAGGGGAGGAACAGAGAAGACAGGATTAAACAGCCTTTTTACACAATGCAGAGGATTAATCCCTTAGGTTACACAGTGCGTATAACAAGCATGCTTTACTGCATATACAGACTGATTTTCCTGTTGTGGGTTTAGTAGCGGTAAAAAAAAAACACTAGCGGTGCCCCCCCCCCCCCCTCTGCAACTGAAGCGGAGACAGCGGGGCTGAGCAGGTGGGTTGAGAGACAGCGGTCGGGTTTAGGCAGTGGTGCAGCACACGATGACAGAACAAATGGCTTTGCAGTGGGGAGGGGTGCGAGCCACACTCGGGTGACACTCGCCGGATCCCCTTCTCTCCGTGAGCGTGAGTGAAGCTGCCTCCCCCTCCTCCTTTATGTCTACACAGGGGGAGGGGATGCGACCAGTCCACTAGTTTTGTGCATGTCCCGATCATCTGGGGTCTGTATTGTTAGGGGTTCTGCACTGTAGGGGGTGGGTCTGTATTGGTAGGGGGTCTGCACTGCAGGGGGGGCCTGTGTAACATGCAGGGGGTCCAGAACTGTTAGGGGGTTGTCTGTGTAACATACAGGCATCCAGAGCTGTGGGATGCTGTCTAATGTAAAGGGGTCCAGAGATGCAGGGTGCTGTGTAATGTAAAGGGGTCCAGGGTGCTGTGTAATGTAAAGGGGTCCAGAGATGCAGGGTGCTGTGTAATGTAAAGGGGTCCAGGGTGCTGTGTAATGTAAAGGGGTCCAGAGATGCAGGGTGCTGTGTAATGTAAAGGGGTCCAGGGTGCTGTGTAATGTAAAGGGGTCCAGAGGTGCAGTTGTGTAGAGGGGGTACACAGTAGTGACAAAAATATATTGAAGGACACAGAGGTATGCAGGGGGCACAGTGGGGTGTTTTTTACATTTTAAGGTGGGGGTGCCAGATATAGGATCTGCCCCAGGTGCCAAATGCTCTAGGTAGGCCCCTGATAGGATCTTCTGGATCCTATAAACTCTAGTCCCAGCTCTCACCTTATTATTTTTAATCGCATTAGTATTGCTGGCACTTCTCTGTTCACCACACCCAGATTCTGATCAGGGAACAATGTATATATAAGTGACCCAACACAGATCAGATCTACACAATGTTCGATTTATTGGCCGGGTACAGCATATTTATAGTATACATTCAAGATATCACCCACCAATGGACATACAGCTATGTCAATGTTCAGACAGTTTTTATAACCATACCCAGGCTATCGCATCACTTTAAACCAGGTGTTAGTTTTGTGGTTCGGACAAAACTAAACCAAGACTTCCATCTCCTCTATAGAAACATCTCTCTTACTTCTAACTTACGAGCAACAATATATTTAAAGGAGTACTAACCAAAAACAAGAAATATATATTGGGGGGCTCTAAACCACCTCTTTTAAGGACTAATGCCACGTACACACCATCACTTTATGTGATGAAAAAAAACGACACTTTCTGTGAAGTAAAAAATGACGTTTTTGAAACTTCAATTTTCAAAGACGAAGTTGCCTACACACCATCGTTTTTCTCAGTGTTCTTGCAAAGTGAGGTTACGTTCCACCACGTTTTACCATTGAAGCTTGCTTCATAAGTAGCTTCTGGGCATGCGTGGATGAAAAAACATCTTAGAAAACGACGTTTTTTGCTACACACGGTCAATTTCTGTGAAGTAAAAAGTGCACTTTTGAAAAACGACACATAAAATTGAAGCATGCTTCAATTTTTTTTGGTCGTTTTTTACAAGACATAAAACGACGTTTTCCCCCACACACAGTCAATTAAAGTGACGTTTTTAAAAACGTCATTTTTTTTCATCACATAAAGTGATGGTGTGTACGCGGCATAAGAGTACATAACCATGCTAGTGGTGCCGCAGAAAACATATAGCACAGTGATGAAGGTAAGAGGTGCAGGCATTGAGCAAAGGAAAGCTTGGGGGCTGGAACAAATAAATCCATCTGTTTATTCGCAATCAACACAAATAAAATTAGGATCCCTTAAAGTGGTTGTAAACCAACCCCCCCCCCCCCCCCCCCCAAAAAAAACTGCAAGACCAGGGCTTAATGAGCTAGTATGCATAACATACTAGCTCATTATGAAATACTCAACTTAGATCGAAGCCCCCACAGCGGTCCCCGTACACTACTCGGGTGGCAACATCTCTCCAGGAGTTACTTCCGGGTATCGCGGGCTCCAGCGCTGTGATTGGCCGGAGCCACGATGATGTCACTCCCGCACGGGAGCCACCGTGACGGCACTCTAGCTGAAGCAATGACACGAACGAGCCATTGCTTCAGTGCACATGTGCCGATGATGTTGGCACATGCTGATACAGGGGATATCTCCTAAACCACGCATGACTGCAATCTCGAAAGCTCTCCTAGGGATTCTAGTATATACAGTGGCCCAGATTCAAGAAGCTATTGCGCCCGCGCAACCTATGCGCAATAGCTGTTTTGCTCCCGCGTAGCGAATGCCCCTGATTCAGGAACATTGCTACGCGGACTGCAGCCTAGGATATGACAGACATAAGCCTCCTTATGCCTTCATATCTCAGGCTGCATTCTTGCGTTGGCCGCTAGGGGGCGCGGCCATTGTGATCGGCGTATAGTATGCAAATTGCATACTACCACCGATTCACAAAAGTTGCGCGGGCCCTGCGCACGCAAGGTACGGAGTTTCCGTACGGCGACTTTAGCGCAAGGTTGCTCCTGCTGTAGCAGGGACAGCCAATGCTAAAGTATAGCCGCCCTTCCCGCTCGTGAAATTTAAATTTCACGTCGTTTACGTAAGTGATTCGTGAATGGCGCTGGACGCCATTCACGTTCACTTAGAAGCAAATGACGTCCTTGCGACGTCATTTGCCGCAATGCACGTCGGGAAAGTTTCCCGACGGAGCATGCGCTGTTCGCTCGGCGCGGGAGCGCGCCTAATTTAAATGATTCCCGCCCCCGGCGGGATCATTTACATTAGGCAGCCTTACGCCCGGCTATTTAGCATATCGCCCGCGCAATTTACGGAGCGGGCATATCAAAATATTTGCGTGGGCGCAGAGCAAAAATCGTTGCCCTTTGCCCACGCAAATATTGCGTGGATCTACCTGAATCTGGCCCAGTATATATATTAGGTTATGATCACCCAAATGTTTGCAGGGAAGTCTTACTACCTACTTCCTAAGTGTAGCCGACCATCTCAGTCTCCCTTGCATCTGCACCATCCTTACTACCCAGAATAGAAGCCCTGTGGCCACTAAGTAGTTGTCCTGCAATTTCCACTCAATTGGTGTGGTTTTCCTTTCAGCCTGCCTGTCTCCACTGCACCTCTCCGAACACAGGGGAGAGCTCCTCCCCTTTCACTATACTGGCCCGCGCTCATGAGCTTACTCTCTCCTCCCGACATGACATCTGTTTCTCTGTAGCTGAGAACTTAGGTGAGAGGACAGTCAATAGTAGTAGTGATAAACCCCCCCCCCCCACCCACTCTTGCGGGGAATGCCAGTCGTCTGCACAACACATTGGTTGTGGTCTGCCACCCAGCCCCCCTACATATGTATGGGCTGTCCCCCCCCCTGATGGTGGGAGTGCAGCCACAGACCAATTTGCCTTCCGGCCTAGTCCGTACTGTAAGACTGGCGCTACACAAAGTGTAGCGCAAGTCGGTGCGGACTCTTCTTGTGCTGCCCTAGCAATGCCCCTAGGCACAACGATCTGCCTATGTAAACGAGGCAGATCAACGTTCTATCAGTAGGGAAGGCATGGATCCTGTTATACAGTAAGTCACTGATCGCCGCCATTACTAGTAAAAGAATAAAAAATATTCCATAGTTTGTAGACCCTATAATTTTTCCGCAAACCAATCAATATATGCTTATTGTGATTTTTTTTTTTACCAATTAGCAGAATACATATTGGCCTAAATTGTATAAAGAAATTGAATTCTTTTTTATATATATATAAAAAAAATGTATTTTATTTTTTTTATAGCAGAAGGTATAAAAAAAATATTTTTTTTCAAAATGGTCACTTTTATTTATTTATTTATTTATAGCACAAAAAATAACCACAGAGGTGATCAAATACCACCAAAAGAAAGCTCTATTTGTGGGGGGAAAAAATAGAGCATACCGTATATACGAGTTTTTCAGCACATTTTTTTGTGTGCTGAAAATGCCCCCCTCGGCTTATACTCAAATCATCTTTTTACACCTGATCTCTCAGACTTTGGGGACCTGGTACCGGCCGTAGGTCCCCTGGACCCCAAACTTGGCACACATATAGCCCAATTCTTTCTCTACAAGTATGCAAAGTTTGCTGTCTGGGAGACCTACGGCTAGGGAGCAGCGATTTTTTTCATACCTGGGCACCCCTTCCATAGACTCCTATGTTAAACGTCAGTCTAGTCATGGACACAATGAGGCATGGGCACAGTGAGGCATGCAGATAGACACCCTAGGCCAGTGATGGCGAACCTTGGCACCCCAGATGTTTTGGAACTACATTTCCCATGATGCTCAACTACCCTGCAGAGTGCATGAGCATCATGGCAAATGTAGTTCTAAAACATCTGGGGTGCCAAGGTTCGCCATCACTGCCCTAGGCTTATACTCGAGACAATACGTTTTCCCAGTTTTTTGTGGTAAAATGAGGTGCCTCGGCTTATATTCGGGTCGGCTTATACTCTAGTATATACGGTACATTTTATTTGGGTACAGCCTTGCATGACCGTGCAATTTTCAGACAACCACTTCAGCCCCGGAAGATTTTACTCCCTTCCTGATCAGAGCACTTTTTAGATTTTGGCACTGCGTCGCTTTAACTGACAGTTGCACGGTCATGCGATGCTGTACCCAAACTAAATTTGCGCCTTTTTTTCCCCACAAATAAAGATTTCTTTTCGTGGTGCAAAATGAAGGAAAAACTTTCTGGACAGCCGCACTCCAAAAATAAATTGCTTTTATTTTAAAATAAAAAACACAAAAAAAGCATGCCACAGCAGACGGGGTAAAAAGCTGACGCGTTTCACACCAAACTTTAGTGCTTATTCATAGCTATTTGATGCATTGTAGAACAACCCTTACATATGAACACCAAGATTTTAAATCAAAAGTGTGCCTTCAGAAAGAACTCAACCAAGCACAGCTTACATCTAAATCAACCATATATTTGGAAACTGGTATAATGTCAGAAGGACTAAAGTCTTTTCTTATCCAATGTGAATAAGAGAAACTCCGTTTATGGAACCTTCATACTTGCGAAAGTCATAGATATGTGAAAGACCACTGATGCTTAGCATGTTATAGAGATCGGTTGGGAGTGGGCACAGACACAGTATGGCTCCAAAGGGCCTTAAAGGGTCAGTCCATCAAAAAGCCTAAACTTTGCCCCATCCCTCAGATTCCTTTCACTTCCTGTCCTGTAGACACAATAGTGAGAGGAAATCTCTCCAAGGTTGGCAGAATCCCCTCCTTGGCAGAACAGGTGACCCCATTGGAATGTTTCTCCTTGGTTCCTATTCTGGTGTCAATAATTTTAGATTTCCGTTTAAGTCAAGGTGACATTGGTCACCAGGACAAATAGAGAGGGTGAATCTACCCAGCAGGTTCACAGCAAAAAAAAAACCTGGAACAAAGCCTTAAGGGGACATTATATATTCTCAGTTGGCATATCTCTGTTGAGTATGTATTCTGTCTGGTGATTGCGGTGGAACACATTTGCGTGGTGGGTACCTTTTGATCACGGTGGAAGATCTCACGTATGTATGTGTGTGTTGTGGTCATACCCACTTTTAGATTTGGTAAACAGTGTGGGTAACTAACTAGTGTATTCACCATTACTTTGTCTACACCACAATCTAATGCACCTGTGGCGGAGCTGGACAAAGGCTGGAGCAGATTTAAACGGGAACCCCACTTATTACTGAAATGCAATTATGCTGCTTGTAATTTAACCACTTGATGCCAGCTGCATGCAAATATGCGGCCTCTTGGTGGGTGGGCCTTGGAGCTGAGCAACTGCATACTGACTGTGGTATACAGCTGTGCTGAGAACGCTCCCGACAGTTACTGGCTGCTAACGGAAAGCTCACAATCACTGCTTGCAATCAGGAGCTTTCCAATCATTCCTAAACCCCTTAAAGGGCAGGGAGGTGCTGGCTGAAAGGGGTTAAAAAACAAACCTTCTACTCACCTAGGTGGGTGCAGCATCGATCCAATGATGAATCTTTCCCCAACCGTCTCTGCAGTGATAACTGAACTATCAGACAGCTGATCGCTCAATTATCCTCTCTGCTCTGCCCCTCCAGTGCTAACTGGAGTGCTGGACTGGCAAAGGAGCAGCTGGCTCAGTCTCCCAGGGGAGCAGCTGAGAGGCTGAGTCAGCTGCCGATCCAGGCATGGACCAGCTGAGGGACGTCCGCCAACAGCGTGCTAAACTGGGCCACAGGAATGCAGAACAAACCACACTCCTGCGATCCATAGGAGAAGTATGACCAAAAAAGATCTGCCCATACTTCTCCTTTAAGCAGTCATTGATTCTGGTGAGTTTTTACTTTGATCAGTTATTGAAGCTTTATGGACCTTCGTTTGATGCACGTTATGGTGAAGAAGGAAATATGTTCAATTTAAAAGAGGCTATTTGCACACTATTTTGTTGTATGACACCGTGGTCAGTTTATGTGCCTCTGTCATCAGCAGCCTGCTATCTGTTCTTCTCTTTGCTCCTGTGTCGTCCTCCTCCCTCCCTTTTTGTGTGGGAGCTGCCCCAACCCCCTCCTGCTGCTCTCATAACACTAACCTGTATACACCATCAGCACTGCCTACTATTGCAGTGCCCCCCTCTGTGAATAATTTATACATATAAATGTTGTAAATACCTAATTTAAGAGCCAAGATTGCAATCACATGACCAACCAGCTCTCTCCTCCTCTCCCCTCCAGACTGACATCAGCAAAGGAATTCTCAGCCCCGCCCACTGCAACCCTCAGAGGAGGAAAGGAGAAATCTGGTCAATCATGTGATTGCAATCTCGGCAGTGAAATTAGGTATTTGCAGAATTTATTTTTTATAAAAAACACACAGAGGGGGATACTACAATATGAGGCAGTGCTGATGGTGTATACAAGTTAGAGTGGCTTAACAACCACTCTAAGTAGTTAAACTGACCTAATTTACAAACCAAAGTTCATTCCTTTGATCTAAAAGTAGTAAATGTTACAATGTTTCTCTTTATCTAGCCTGAGTGATGTTGTGATAAACTTGGCAGGCTGCCTAGGTTCCTTTTTTTTGACAGCTGTCAGCTTGAGCAGAGAACTCTCTGCACTGAATCGAGGAATTACATTTTTTTAGGGGGGTGAGGAAAATGCATTTTTGCTACATCAGTTTCAGTTTATAGTTGGATGACTAGTTTCCAAACTTAATACATTCACCACTACCTTGCAAACAACATTCAACAAAGATTATTAGAAACTACCCCCATACCCCTCTTTCAGCTATTAAGGGCTGGTTGACGCCAGATGCAGTGGGACGGAGTTGGGTAGCTATCCCAACGCAGTCCCACCGAATGGACATGGCAAAATGCCTGGTCTCCTATGTGCCCAGTTCACACCACTGCAAGTAAACGGTGCGATCTGCCAAGCTTGGTGCGTCATCACTGCGCTGATGTCAGTTGGATCACACCACACAGCAGCTGCTGCACCATTGGTGTGAACCAGCCATAAGTGCGATGGGCAGGTCAGATGACCAAAAAGGGAAGCACAAGAGGCAGGAAAGAGCACAGCCATGCAAGTTCTGGTCAAATTTTGATTAACAAGAACTGTGCAGGGTTGGGGGCTCCCACTGCGCCCCACTAATCAACTGAAAATATATTCAGGCACCTGTGCCTTATATAAAACAGCAGGGATCAACTTATGTGAAGGATGACACAGGTTTGGTTTAAAGATGCAGGAAGTGTACTTTTATAAGAAACAATTGAAGGTAGAGTTTGAAATTAATTAAAACATTTTATTTACAGTTTCACATTAAAAATGTGATTTACAGTTTAGCAATAAAAAAAAAAAGTCCATGTACAGCCAACCTGCATTCTTTATCATATTTAACAAACGATCCAGCATACTGGCAGAGGATAGTACAGAAGTCTGTATTTTTAATAACCTGGACGCTCAGATCTTTTGGCCTTTTTCCTCCTTCCGCTTAGTGAGTTTAGAAAGTCCTTCTTGGATATACTGAACAGATATGGCATCCTTTTTCTCCTCTGCCTTTTTCAGTGCCTCCCTGAAAATCCGCTCGGCATCTGCCAAGTGTTCCATCCCTCCTTTATAAAAGGCACAAAGCATACAAAAATCACAGAGGAAAGTCCACTTTTACCTTAATAGTGCTCTTACACGTTCTAAAATGACTTTACAGGATACTTTTCTGTAAAGATTGTACCACACTTTCTGGGTCACAGACCATGCTGTCAGTATTTGATTCAGAACAGGGGTTCAGGCTTTAATGGCAGCATGCTGATTCTAGGCCAGTGTCTCAAAGTAGTGAAGCTGTAAGGATAACTGCATTAAAGCTGCATCTGTTAAACATAAACATTGTTTCATCCTCGTAAGTTAACCTAAAGCCAACTAATATTTTTGGCAGGACCTGAGGAATGTCACTTTTCTCTACCCTTTTGCCCCACTGAGGGCGGTTTATCGGCACATTTATTGTAGAATGTCTTTGATATGTCTTAAATTTGTTAATGCTTTTGTTTCTTATTAGAATACCCTGCTTCTGAAGAAGCACATCTGCGAAACGTGTTGATATTGTAAACCCTCCACAGCCTACTTCCGTTTCAACTATTCCATATGAGTTATATTGAACCAGTATACAGAAAAATATTCATACCCCTTGGAATTTTCCATATTTTATCATGTTACAACCAAAAACTTAAATGTATTGGACCAATACAAACTGGCACATAATTGTGAAGTGGAAAGAAAATGATAAATGTTTTAAATTTTTTTTTTTTTTTTTTACAAATAAATATCTGAAAAGTGTGGTGTGCATTTGTATTCAACTCCCTTTTACCTCCTACTAAAATCTAGTGGAACCAATTGCCTTCAGAAGTCACCTAATTAGTAAACAGAGTCCACATGTGTGTAATTTAATCTCAGTATAAATACAGCTGTTCTTTGAAGCCCTCATAGGTTTGTTAGAGAACCTTAGTGAACAAACAGCATTATTAAGGCCAAGGAACACACCAGACAGGTCAGGGATAAAGTTGTGGAGAAGTTTAAAGCAGGGTTAAGTTATAATAAAAATACCCCAAGCTTTGAACATCTCACGGAGCACTGTTCAATTCATCCTCCTAAAATGCAAAGAATATGACACAATTGCAAAAGTACCAAGACACGGCTGTCCACCAAAACTGTCAGGCCGGGCAAGGAGAGCATTAATTAGAGAAGCAGCCAAGAGGCCCATGGTAACTCTGGAGGAGCTGCAGAGATCCGCAGGACAACTGTTATTCCTGCGCTCCACAAATCTGGCCTTTATGGAAGAGTGGCAAGAAGAAAGCCATAAGAAGTCCCGTTTGCCGTGTCCCCCACATAGCTTCTCGGAAACTGCAAACATGTGGAAGAAGGCGAGACCAAAATTGAACTTTTTGGCCTAAAAGCAAAACGCTATGTGTGGCGGAAAACTAACACTGCACATCACCCTGAACACACCATCCCCACTGTGAAACATGGTGGTGGCACCATCATGTTGTGGGGATGGTTTTCTTCAGCAGGGACAAGGAAGCTAGTCAGAGTTGCTGGGCAGATGGATGTAGCCAAATACAGGGAAATCTTAGAAGAAAACTTGTTAAAACCTTAGAAGAAAACTTGTTAATGCCTGCAAAAGACTTGAAACTAGGGCGGGGGTTCACCTTCCAGCAGGACAACTAACCTAAACATACAGCCAGAGCTACATTATGATTGCCCTCAAAAGGGCCGGTTTTATCTGTAAGATTAGATGTCCAGCGCATCCCCTCCCCTTACATTAGATGTCAAGAGCCACCCCACCATCAGAAATTGAGTCCCCCACTCTCCCTTACATCACAGTGCACCCCCCTTTCCTTATGCTGCTGCTGGGAAGAAGCTGGATACATTGCTTGAAAGCAAAAAGTAGGGTTCTGGAGGACGACGACCAGAGCGAGGGCCACATGAAATGGCCTGGAGGGCCGGATTCGGCCCGCGGGCCTTGTGTTTGCCATCTATGGTTTAGATAAAAGCATATTCATGTGTTAAAATGGCCCAGTCACAGTCCAGACCTAAATCCAATTGAGAATCTGTGGCAAGACTTGAAAATTGCTGTTCACAGATACTCTCCATCCAATCTGACAGAGCTTGAGCTATTTTGCAAAGAAGAATGGGCAACAATTTCACTCTATATGTGCAAAGCTGGTAGAGAAATCCCCAAAAAGATTTGCAGCTGTAATTGCAGCGAAAGGAGGTTCTACAAAGTATTGAGTCAGGGGGGCTGAATAAAAATGTACACCACACTTTTCAGATGTTGAAAACCATTTATCATTTTCCTTTCACTTCACAACTATGTGCCCCTTTGTGTTGGTCTATCACATAAAAATTCCTAAAAAAACACATTTAAGATTTTGGTTGTAACATTACGAAATGTGGGAAAATGAAAGGGGGGTGTGAAAACTTTTTCAAGGCACTGTACATCTGGTGGGCTAATACTATGACTCCTTCTATTGGTATGTACATGCTGTGGATGGGGCTATGAATAATAACATGTACACATTTTTTGTTTTTGCTGCTGGATTTGGATTTTAGTATCAATCAACCTGGTTTGTCGGGTTAAATTGACAAAAAAAAAAAAAAGTTTTTACTGGATGCAGGTTTGTCTTTTCTTGAGTAGTAATGCATCAAAAAAGTCCCTTAGTACCTTTTGGGCTGCCCTGGGAGACAGCCATCGATTTAATAAATTCTGGGATGTGGTGCCAGTTGACTCCTAACAGAACCCTTGTTTTTTTTTTTTTAATTATTACAATGTATTCCCGGAAAAAAAAATACTCTGCTATATAATACTATCACCCAATATATAATATGGAGATATGTAAATATAAACTAAGATCACAGCATAATGATATCCTAAAATTCCCCTGCAGCTACATAAACGTTTATGTAGGCTAGTAAAGGAAGGGGTAGAGGAGCTGGGCCAGCAAAGATTAGACACTCCCAGAAGAGAAAAGGGCTAGGGATGTCAAGGAGTGAGGGGGCTTTGCTAGGGAACCGACTTTTCTTGGTGCACTTAAATGTTCCAGCAAGTTCAAATTGCAAGAGAATAAAAGATCAATAATGGAAAGTAAACCACTGCAACTAAACATTAAAAATACTGGATTTTTCTCTTCTTTTACCTGAAGTTTTTTTCAGTTCATGACAGGGTCTCTTTCCTATTCAAAGAAAGCAAATACCTGATACTGGAGCACATTAAAAAAAGACTACAAAATGTGCTTTCTGCTCCAATATTAACGCACCAATATTTCTACTGTTTACCTTGATGCATGAGAATCGTTGCCATGTTGGTGAGCAAGATATGGTGATCTGGATGGTCTGCCTTTTCAGCTAGAGGAAGTGCTTGGCTGACAAAGGCGTAAGCTTCATCATAGCGGCCCTGTGCTTCCATCACTGTGGCCAGGTCATTGAGCAGGGTGATGGTCTGCATACAACATGACAGAAAAAAAAAAAAAACTACACAGTTATAGTCTTACTCAACAATTACTAAACAAGCAGTAAATCCTAAGAAAGCCAAGTTGCATCTTCTCAACAAATTATAGGTAAGGATACAGGATACAGATATGCGTTTCATGTCTTTTTATGCATTTTACCAGCTTCAATTATTAAAGGAACCTTTTTTTACGAGAGAGACATGGAGGCTGCCATTTCTGACTTTGCATTACTAACCCATAACTAGCATACGTGTTATAAGTCAGTGACTCAAAGTATAAAGCTACACAAATATTTTCATAGAGAAGTCGTCAGGGGTCATTTTAGTTTCCTTTTGCTTCCCGATGAACAAAGCAGTAGGTTCTGGAAATGTGACTTCAATGATGTTCTATTTTCATGCAGGAATAGTTGAAGCATTATAAGGGACAAGTGTGCAATCTATTTTTAAGGTTGCAGAAGGGAGGATTAGTGTTAGAGCAGGGGTCTGCAAACTTTCTAAACAAAGGACCAGTTAATTTTTCTTCAAACCTTGGGGGGGGGGGGGGGGTCAGACTATGGCCAGCAGGAGTGAAAAACATCTTGGTGTTAGTGGGAGGAATAGCGTCCCGTCATCGGTCTCAGTGGGAGGAATAGCGTCCCGTCATCGGTCTCAGTGGGAGGAATAGCGTCCCGTCATCGGTCTCAGTGGGAGGAATAGCGTCCCATCATTGGTCTCAGTGGGAGGAATAGCGTCATGTCGGTGGGAGGAATAGCCTTCCCTCATTGGTGTCAGTGGGAGGAATAGCGTCCCATCATTGGTCTCAGTGGGAGGAATGGTGTCATGTCGGTGGGAGGAATAGCCTTCCCTCATTGGTGTCAGTGGGAGGAATAGCACCTCACTGTTTCGGACAGTGAGGGGAATGTCCAAAGGGCCAGAATAAAAGCAAGCAAAGGGCAACCATTTGGTGTTAAGCCTCTTTCACACTGGGCGGATCCGCTCAGCGGAGTCTGCCAGCTCAGCGGGAGAATGCTCTGTTGATCTCCATTGAGCCGGCAGATGACAGCTCGGTCTCTGCTCACTGAGCAAGGAGGGACCTGTCAGAGCCCCACTGATCTCTATGGGGAGATCAGAAGAAAATTGACAGCATGTCCGTTTTCATCAGATCCGATAAGAGAGGATTGGATGGCAGACAGGTGTCAGTGCACACATCTCCGCTGACATCCGCCTGCCTGCCCATAGGAGTCAATGAGTGGAACACTCGGATCCGCCTGAAAACGGATAGGCGGACCCGAGTGGGCTTATCGTGTGAAAGGTGCCTTAGAGTTACATGGAAGATTAATAAGAGGTTAGGACTTCACTCCCTACATGGACAACTACCAGTGCCAATTTACCAACACTGAAGGCTAATGTATTAAGATATTTGCACACATAAGTCTCTTTACATAAAGGGTTGTGTTGTTTGAAGGATAGTATCTGACATCCCTTTAAATGTACATGCTTCAGAAGGCAATGTCACCATTATTCAGAAGAAAAATTGTATAATTGCAGTTTAGCCATCGTTAATGTGCTGTCTGCATGAGCTTGTTAAACTTTTTTTTAGACTCCCTTTCCTTTTTTTTTTTCACCTAGGGATCCAGCCAGTCACACTCTTACTGTCATATGGTGTCTGCCTTCTGGATGCAGGAGAAATGGAGACACCTTTGGACAGCAGCATTGTCAGGGGAGAGGGTGGTTTAAATGCACTACCAGATTTTTATGGACTTGACTAACAAAGCTGAATTCCAGCTAACATTTTAACCACTTAAAGTGCTTGTAAACTCTATAAAAAAATATATAAACTCTATAAAATAAAAATGAAAACAGCACCGTGGTAGTTCATTGAGAACTACAAGTCGCCAGCCGCTAAGGGGCTTGTAGTTCATTCAGAGCTGAATGGTGTGGCCGCATGGGTGGAGCAGAGGGGACAGACAGCAGGGACGGGTGGAACATTTAACATGTTCCCAAATGTGAGTAGGTGTTAGGTAGGTGCACATACTGTTTTTTTTTATTTATATATTTTATTTATATATATATAGGATAGAGGCTGTGGTGGTGGACTGAAAAAAAGCAGTTAGGCCCCTTTCACACGGGGAGGACTCTGTAAAGTGCATCCAGCTGCTTAGTAGCTGAGCAGGCAGATGACAGGTCCATGTACGCTCCACTATGCAGAGCGGACACATGCCCGCTGTTCTCTATGGGGCAGTCGTAAGGATACGTATAGGAGGCATTCTAATTAGTCAGCGAGGTCACATGGATGGCGCCGACCAATCAGAACCCGCCTAGCCAGTCCTGTCATCGGGGGGGAGAAGAAGAGGCAAAGCCGCAGGGATTTCATATTCCTGTACTGGTAAAGCGGTGACCTGATGTCCCGTAGCGGGTGAGCGCCGGTATCGGCTACAGCAAGACCGGAGGGTATGGGGAGGGGGTCCAGTGTGAGTTCACCTTACAGATTTTCTGTAAAGCTGAACTTACACTTTGGGAAACTTTTCATGGAATCCTGGATTCCCAATGCAGAGGAATTCCTTAGCAATGTACCTGTGGGGTTTTCCAGACATATGCCACATACAGTATTTTACAGTCAATTTTGTTCAGGTAAAGCTGGGCATACATTATACAATTTTCCTCTACAATATACTGTAGTGTACAGATTCCTTTAGATTTGTACAATGTATACGGCCAGCCTAACTGTACAACCTGCGACCCAAGTAAGTCTGGTTTTCTACTGACCTGTGGGTGAAGATCTCCTTGCTCCTCCTTACAGATCAGCAGTGCTCTCTCCAACATGACCTGTGCATGTGAAAGCTGCGATTGGCTCACTAGGTAACGTGCGTATGAATCCAGACTCAAACCTAGGAGAAGCCGCGTGTTTGTCTTTTCCTCTGCTGCAAGCGAAAAATAATAATAAAAAAAATGAGCATTCAAAGTACAAGTGCAGATATATTGATTAAAAATTGGGAGAAGAAAACACTACCAAGACTTACCAATCAGGAAACGTGTTTCAATTTTCCAGAGAAAAAA
The DNA here is from genome assembly GCF_905171775.1 of Rana temporaria. Taxonomy (NCBI): domain Eukaryota; kingdom Metazoa; phylum Chordata; class Amphibia; order Anura; family Ranidae; genus Rana; species Rana temporaria. Next base: position 461,156,649 of record NC_053490.1, on the reverse strand, counting down.
AATGATACACTAAGGCCAAAAACACACCTACGTTTTTTTCTAATCAAAAGAAATGTATCAAAATGCATGCCAACACACATAGGGCTAGATTCACATAGATTAGCGGATCTTTAGATCCGCGTAATCTATGTGATGTACGATCCGCCGGTGCAATTTTGCGAGGCTAGTGCAGTATTCACAAAGCACTTACCTCCAAACTTGCGCCGGCGGATCGTAACTCCCCCGGCGGAATTCAAATTCCGCAGCTAGGGGGAGTGTACAATTTAACTGCGCATGCGCCGCCGGCGAAATTTCTCAGTGCGCATGCTCCAAATGACGTCGCTAGGCCTTAAATGTTTTCGGCGTTAACGTAAATTACGGCCATCCGTATTCACGACCGACTTATGCAAACGACGTAAAAAAAAAAATTGATGCGGGAACGACGGCTATACTTAACATTGGCTGCGCCTCATAGAAGCATATGTATACGCCGGGAAAACCACTACGTAAACGTCGTAACAACACTGCGTCGGGTCCGCGTACGTTCGTGAATTGGCATATCTCGCTGATTTACATATTTCTCAGTGTAAATCAGCGAGAACGCCCCCCGCGGCCATTTTTAAATTGCAGTTAAGATCCGACGGTGTAACACAGTTCCACCTGTCGGATCTTAGGCATATCTATGCGTAACTGATTCTATGAATCAGTCGCATAGATACGACGGCGTATCAGGAGATACACCGTCGCATCTCTATGTGAATCTGGCCCATAGTGTAAGGTGCATTCAAACAAATGTCAATACACATCGTGATGCATGGTGATACGAAATGGAAAATGCATTGCAACAGGTGCAGCGACAAATAATTACATGTTTTGATGCGGTTTTCTTTTATAGCAATGGAAAACACAAGCAGAAAAAATGCAACAAAAACAGAAAGATGCTGTGTTTCCAGCCTGTTTTTTTCTAATCTAGATGAAGACACAGTTTTCATACAGCCAACATGTCTGGGTTCAGAGCTGTATTTTAAAACTGAACTCTAGGAAAATTTGAAAGACAAGCCAGCTGTGTCAGGACAGGTCTGATCATTGGAGGAGAGCAGCCTGAGTTCCCAGCACAGCTAGGGAACTGAACAGAGTGAGCTCTCCTGCCTAGTGTGGTCAGTTTTTTAACAGAAAAGTAGAGGGACTGACAGGAACACCAGGTATTTCACAAAAAGGAAGCAAAAAAAGAGAACAGGATACTTTTTTATACAAGTACATGGTACAACAGCCACATATCAGGAATTTGAAATGTTGGGGTAACAAACACTTTAATGTAGCTCTGTATTTATTAATACATCAGTGAATGTATTTTTGTAAATGTGAACAGTGTGTAAGTATTTGAAGCGGAGCTGACATCAGCTTCGTACAGCAGGACTGGAGTATAAGCGAAAGAAGCATTCTGGAGAAAGCAGAGCGACAGAGAGATAAGATCATCACTAAGCTGCCTCTCTGTTCACTGTCCACTCACAAGCCAAGGGGTCCAAAAAACAAACAGTTTCATGCATTTAAAAAAAACAGTAAAGTTATCCCAATTGTTTTGTGAAAGATGATGTAACGCCAAGTAAATAGATACCCAACATGTCACGCTTCAAATTTGCACACACTCGTGGAATGGCGCCAAACTGCAGTACTTAAAGATTCCCACAGGCAACCCCTTAAATTTATTTTATAGGTTACATGTTATAAGTTACAGAGGAGGTCTAGTGCTAGAGTTATTGCTCTCGCTCTAACGTTCACATGTGTGGTTTGAATGCCGTTTACATATGTGGGCGCAACTTTCATATGCGTTTGCTTCAGCGAGCGAGCACGCGGGGACAGGGGCGCTTGAAAGAAAAACATTTTTAATTGTTAATTTTACTTTTATTTTTCTATTTTGACACTTTCTTTTTCCATTTTTTTTTTTATCACCCCTGCACTATGCACATTACACACGCCTGACCCCTGCACTATGCACATTACACACGCCTGACCCCTGCACCCTGTACATTACAAACTCCTGACCCCTGCACTATGCACATTACACGCTCCTGACCCCTGCATATTACACAATCCTGACATCTGCACTATGAACATTACACACGCCTGACCCCTACAACCTGTACATTACAAACTCCTGACTTCTGCACAATGCACGTTACACATTCTCTGACCCCTGTCCACAATAAACTCCTGATCCCTGTCCACAAAATCCTGACCTCTTCACTATGCACATTAAACACGCCTGCCCCTGCACTATGCACATTACAAACTTCTGACCCCTGCACTATGCACATTACACACTCCTGATCCCTGTTAAGTACAATAACATTACCGACCCCTGAATTGCTTTAAAAAGCCATTTGTAAATAAACTGTTACTTTACCCACCCTGACTCCTGCACACTGTACAGTACATGTTCCTGACACCTGTGTTTTGTACATTATATACACATATTTGATTCCTGTGCGCTGTAAAGTCACTGTTAGAAAAATGTTGTCACACCCTAATTTCTTCACAGAGCACAACACCTTATTTTTCTCTGCTGGCTGAGTGTGAGCTGGGGGGCAGGCTCAGGTCCTGGCCCTTTTAGGTGGGGGTTGGGTGGTGGGGGCAGCCATGTATGCTGTATGAGGCCCCCCCAATTTCTAACAGTGCGCCCGGGTGTGGGCAAATGGCCCTGAATGCAGATGGTGCATATTCAGGGCTGCTCACAAATACTTATATTAGGAGGAGTGGCTGCGAACGTGAAGCTGTAATTAATTTCAGCGGACTGCCTACATGCAGCACCTGGAAGTTACAGATGCTGCAAAAACAGCCCGTTCATGCTATATGGGCCTTATCACCCTTGTAAACAAGGCCATAAGACAGATAAAAATGAACACAAATAAAACAGTGCTAATTAATTATCTGTGAGCATTTTAATATGCACTATCCCTTTAAACCTGTGCTGTATGCCTTTAAAGTGCTGTAATTAAAAGTGTCTGTGATCCTAAATCTTCTTAAAGCATCTTCTATACATACATACATATAATGTGCAAAATAAAAAAGATTTTTTTAAAGTCCTTGGTGCAAAACTCTGCAAGAAGATGTGCATGCAGCCATGCACCTATCCCTTAACATATGATAATGTGCAAATACAAACAATATTGTGCAAAATAGAAAAAAAACTCTTGTGCTATCCCAGCACTAACATGACAGCTTACAGTATGTGTTATGAAAACATAGCTCCGTAGTCAGTGGCATTGACAGTTAACCCCCCCTTGGTGGCAGTAGAAAAATGCACAAATTGGTCCAGCAGCACAAGGGTTAAACTGACCATAAAAAAAAATCTGAGCACTATGTGTAATCTGCTGTTAACCCTTTGGATACAACTAGCATGTCAAATTTTTCATAAGAATATTGCCAGCCAGTTTGTAGGGATGAGTGGCAAGCAACCACCTTTTTTATATGAAGGCCAACAATAGTTATCCTTGTGTCCCTATCATGTTGAATTTATTAATTGTCCCTGGCACTGGAGTATTGAACTTTTCTCTATAATTTGACTTTGTACAAATAAAAATATATGAAATGTAGGTGAAGGTGCCAAATCAGATTCCTCTTTTTTTTTATTGCAGATGTACGTGGTAATTACTTCAGACAAGGTTCACAAGGCAGGCCTGCCCCAGTGAGTGAGACCGAATGTGACTTCCACATTGATACTCCACCAGGGTGTGACCTCCCCATGGAGACTCCACCAGAGTGTGACCTCCCCATGGAGACTCCTTCCAGAGTGTGACCTCCCCATGGAGACTCCTTCCAGAGTGTGACCTCCCCATGGAGACTCCTTCCAGAGTGTGACCTCCCCATGGAGACTCCTTCCAGAGTGTGACCTCCCCATGGAGACTCCTTCCAGAGTGTGACCTCCCCATGGAGACTCCTTCCAGAGTGTGACCTCCCCATGGAGACTCCTTCCAGAGTGTGACCTCCCCATGGAGACTCCACCAGAGTGTGACCTCCCCATGGAGACTCCACCAGAGTGTGACCTCCCCATGGAGACTCCACCAGAGTGTGACCTCCCCATGGAGACTCCACCAGAGTGTGACCTCCCCATGGAGACTCCACCAGAGTGTGACCTTCACATGGAGCTGTAAGTGCTCGTTCACAAATGCAGCAGATCACTTTTCAGAGGTGTTTGACAGGCGATATGTTTCCTTCTCACTGTCTGATTTAATCCCATACTTGCTTTACTACCTCGCTGAAGTCACATGCTTTGCTTGCGGTGCAGCTCTATAAAACTACATTCAGGTGGCAGCACAGCCCGTCATAAGTGAAATGCTGTTTAAAGCGGGAGTTCACCCATTTAAAAAAAAAAAAAAAATCTCCCCTTAGCTTCCTGCTCGTTCGGTCTAGGGGAATCGGCTATTTATATTAAAATATGAGCAGTACTTACCCGTTTTCGAGCTGCATCTTCTTCCGTCGCTTCCGGGTATGGGTCTTCGGGAGCGGGCGTTCCTTCTTGATTGACATTCTTCCGAGAGGCTTCCGACGGTCGCATCCATCGCGTCACTCGTAGCCGAAAGAAGCCGAACGTCGGTGTGGCTCTATACTGCGCCTGTGCACCGACGTTCGGCTTCTTTCGGAAAATCGTGACGCGATGGATGCGACCGTCGGAAGCCTCTCGGAAACCTGTCAATCAAGAAGGAACGCCCATTCCCGAAGCCCATACCCGGAAGCGACGGAGAGGATGCGTCTCGTAAACGGGTAAGTACTGCACATATTTTAAAATAAATAGCCGATTCCCCTAGACAAAACAAGCAGGAATCTAAGGGGGAAAAGTGCCCTCTAAGGGTGAACCCCCGCTTTAAGTTTTACCACAACCGTAAAGCGCGGCATCGCAGCTGCGGCATGTAAGCAGCCGTGGGCCGATGTAGGTTAGTGTTCAGGCGGGGGGTCAGGGAGCGGTAAAACTGCGGCTAAACCACCTTTAGGCTTTGTGTGAATGTAGTCTGAAAAGTTCACCAAAAACATTTACATTGCATACAGCATAAAGGCTTGGTCACACATGAGGTTGGGGGCGGTAAAACCCTTGTGGTTGACCCACACTTTTACCGCCAACCTCAACTGCTTCCTGCTTTATCTTCAAAGGCAGCGCCCAAGGGTGCACACATGCTGCATCTGTGGCAGGAATTAAATGGCCTGTCACTTTCAACGGGCACTGCCACCTGCCGATTGCAACCCACAAGTGAATGAGGCTGCTCTGCAAGCGATTGTGTTGCACTAGTGTGGCGATCAAGATGTTACTTTACAGTACCCCCATAGATTAGCTGCCCCATCACAATGCCCCTATAGATTAACTGCCCCATCACAATGCCCCCATAGATTGACTGCCCTGTCACAGCCTCCCCATAGACAAGTTGACCCTTCAGAGTACCCCCAAAGATTAGTTGCTCCCATTACTGTGCCCCATTGATTAGTTGTCCCTATCACAGTGTTGCCATAGATTAGTTGCCCCATCACAGTGCCCCTTTTATTAGCCCTGGTAAAGGCGATGCTGATTTTCAAAAAACACATGAAGGTTGATTTATCAAAACTGGAGTGTGCAAAATCTGGTGCAGCTATACATGGTAGTCAATCAGCTTCTAACTTCAGATGGTTCAATTAAGCTTTGACAAAAAAAACTGGAAGCTTGAACAAGCTGAAGGTAGAAGCGGATTGGCTACCATGCACAGCTGCACCAGATTCCAAAAGGCACCAAGTTTAGTAAATCTCCCCCTGTGTTCTTTCTGTGAGCTTAAAACCCAGGGATCAGGCCTGCTTATATATTATTTTTAAATCTTTCTCTGCAATTATGTATGCCAATAACCACCATAATGAGGTGCTCATTATCACCCCCTAGGTCAAAAATGGCAAATGGCCAACGATGCTCAAACTAGTGAGCACTGTTTATTAATGGACTAACTTTATTGCTGTCATCTAAGAGTAGCTGTAAGCAAGCACCTCTTGACCCCTATACAGGTACTGGTAGGAAACAGTAACTTAATACAGAACAGCGTATGACAAATTATACAATGCAGTCTTATACGGTTTTGTTGAATATTGTACAACAAAGTCACTTCACCTGTGATCGTGTCCTGTGGCAGATCTCTTTCCATCTTAGTCTTTTCCTCCAAACTTAAGATACAAAACTGATATCCTGCCACTGCCAAGTGCTTCCTGTATTGGATGAAACACAGAAAAAGAACCAGAATACGTGAAATGCCAACTTAAAGTCCATGCTAAAACAAAAATCCCTGCATCTATAGCCACTAGCATTCTAACACTAACCTATCTAGCCCTATAAAGAAAAGATCACTACACATACTTTTTCTGCAGGTGATCCGACATAATCCCCCGCTAAGCTGTCAGCTGCAGCGTCGCTGTGTGCGGTGGGTGCAGAGGACACGTCCGACAACGGAAGCCCCATAGTAACTCTATGGGTGACATCACTTCCCAATCATTTTACAATCGTTGTCGAACGTGTACTCAGACGCAGAGCTTCCGCCGCGGGAGATCAGGTCAGATCGCCTGCAGAAAAAGTATGTCTACAATTTTTTTTTTTTACAGGGCTAGATAGGTTAGTGTTAGAATGTTGGTGGCTATAGATGCAGGGATTTTACATTTAGCATGGACTTCCACTTTAAAAAATGTTTTCTATATTAAAGCGGTTCTCCACCCTAAAGTGGAGTCCCGCGTATTGGAACCCTCCCCCCCTCCGGTGTCACATTTGACACCTTTCAGGGGGGAGGGGGGTGCAGATACCTGATACCAGCGTGGATGGCGGGGGGAGCAGCAGAGAGACGAGCGATCGCTCGTCCTCTGCTGCGATCGTCGCTGGACTCCAGGACAGGTAAGTGTCCTAATATTAAAAGTCAGCAGCTGCAGTATTTGTAGCTGCTGGCTTTTAATATTTTTTTCCAATGGCACATCCGCTTTAAATCAATGATACAGAAGGAAGGAAAGACAAGCAGCGAAGTTTCAAAATCAAGATTTATGCATCAAGTTTTTCTGCATCGTCTACAGTTTTCTGACTGAGGAAGAGATTCAAATCTTTAATTTTAGCATGCTAGAAGATGTGATTTTTTTTTTTTGTTGTTGTTGTTGTTCAAATGTTTATTTAGATTTCTATGGTAACAAGACAAGCATTCATAAGAGTCAGAAGCAATAAAATATATAATTTTTCATAGAATACCAACAGTATTTTTAAAGTGTATGACGATCCATGCAACCATATAAAAAAGTTACAAACAAAGCTGGAATAATAAAGACACCCCATGTGAACGCTTTCCAATGCATGGCTTATTGAAGGTCCCACTAAATGGGGACAGTCAATGCCATGCAATTGCTATGATAAAGAACAATGCAGCTGTTGATGCATTGTAGTGTTTGCATTCAGTGCGTAATATGGTCTGTGAAACCTATTATGGGGACAAGAGCAAAGCAAAGGAAGTGTAAAAACATGTTTATCCAGGAAAAAAGTGCAGCAAAGTAGAAGCAAAGTAAAGTTCTGAGGCAAAAGTTGAAAGAGAGGTGGTAGTAAGCCATGCGGTGACAGCAACTTGAGCGAGAGACTAGAAATGTATGAAATGTATTGCCCATGCAATGAGCATTTTTTGTTTGGTAGTTCTGGCTCCCTTTGATTTCAATGGGCTTCTGTTTCGCCTCCAAAGGTCTTTGAAGATTGCTAAACGCTGCTTGAACCAAGACTAGGGCAGTTCAGCTCATCCCTAATGATAACCACAAAACAATTGGTATAATAGTACATGTGAATCAGTAGCGACTGGTGCTAAACTGCGGCAAACAAACCCCCCCACTCCCCAGGTCCACACTCACCCTTCCAAAGTCACGGATTTGTCAGCTTCTCCTCTCAGCCAATCTGATCCGCCTCCCGTTCTGATTGGGTCAGAGGAGAGCTCTGCGCCCTAAGCCCAAACTTGTTCAAGCCAATTAGAGTCTCAGGCTCTAACCATGTGGCTTAAAAAAATAAAATTTTAGCCCCGTTTCTAACAATACTAAGCTTCTGCTGCTGGTGCAACTAATTGTCAAGTTACTGACTAATGAAAACACAGTTTTTTCAGTCTGCAAAAAAAAGTGAAAAAACTAGCCGAGGAAAGGCACAAGAAATCACTGCTGATCCAATGCTGAAAATGGCAAGGGCATGCATGCCCAGTAACTGGAAGCAATTTTAAAATCAACGCTTACTCTGTGTGTGCATTGGAATGGTTAATTGTAATCAATAAAATCAGTGGCTTAGTGGCTAGCATTTCTGCTCTGAAACACTAGGGTCATCGTTTTCAATCACGGCCAGAACAGTAACTGCATAGACCACCATCAAGGAAAGAGAGATCGTGTGGGACCAAGGCCAATCCATGCCTCAATCTCACATGTAAACAATAAAACAGGAACTGATGTCACTTCTGGTTTCAGAGCCACCATTTCATGGCCAATGCAGTCAGGGGACAAATCCAACCAAGCCGATCTGTGCTTGGTTAGATGGTGTGAAGGACAGGGGAGACATTGGGGTCCATTAGACCCCAAATGTCACCATAAAGAGTACCCGTCACCTGTCCAATACAATCACAAAGGATCTAATAACACCTTGTGATAGAAATCAAGTAAAAATAAAAACAAAAAAAATTAAAATAAATAGAATAATAAAATACATTAAAATTGAAAAAAAAAAACATTACCCGTTGTCCCACACACAGGGCCGTGGGGGGGGCGCCAAAAAGCTCCCTGCTCGGAAAAAAATTCCAACCCGCCGTTCTACGGCTGCGGCCACCTCCCGCACTATAGCCCCGGTGGCGGCACGGCACTCCACCGGCAAAAAAACGTAGCTCAGCTGTCTGGCAGCATGGAGGAGTGTGACAGGCGCCCCCATGCTTGTTGACAAGTGTGGCCGGCGGCGGCCAGACCGGCGTTATTCGGCTAACTGGCGGAGCCTAAAGCTCCGGCCTACCCTCCTCTGCGCGCCTTCATCTTTTCCCCGAGCGGGTCGGTGAGTGACGACGGTCACCCATCACGTGAGGTGAGGTTTCTGTGGAGGACAGGACAGAGGAGACTTTTTTGGGGAACCCCAAAGCCAGGCAGTGCAGCAGGTGAGGCCCGGTACCGTCCGTACTATACTATAGTGAAGTCACAACGTACCTAACATATCATCATGTGTATGTTGTTGTATGAGATGTGTGCCAGGTTCCAACTGCCTGTGCCAAGCAGCCAAATGTATAGTGCTTGCTCAATATGGATTAAATAAAATTATGCATAGCCATAGATATAAAATCACAAATCACTTTATATCTATGGCTATGCATAATTCTAATTTATTTAATCCATATTGAGCAAGCACTATATTTGATTGGCTGCTTGCATCTGTTTGGTCATGTGCCTGGCACATGACTTAGGCTACTTTCACACTGGGGCATTGCGACGTCGGCAGTAAAGCGCCGCTATTTTGGAAGCACTTTACTATCGTTTTTGGCAAAATGCACCTTCCCCTAAGTTGACAAAAATCCTTGCACCGGCCCTGCCCACACACCTGCACTAACGCAAGCCCAGGGTGTGCACATATATGTAAACTGCAGTCGCACCACACGTGTGACATATCGCCAAACATGTCAGAGTGAGAATAAATGCTTTTAAAGCATCACCTATGGTGATTTGTGGGCACCTTCGTTTTTGGCGATATCGTGGACGCACGCAATTTTAAGACGTGGAATGTTTGGTAACTTTTTACTCAATGCAACCTCATCTTTTATATTTTAACCAAAAATATGTATTAAAATTGTGTGTTTTTTTGCACTAAAATGTATTTTATTATATTTTTTCCTGAAAAAACAGTTGCGCAAATATCATGTGACATAAAAATTTAAAACTATAACCTTTTTATTCTGCAGGGCCTCTGCTTTAAAAAAAAAGATATAATAGTCTAGGGGTTAACTAATTTCATTGCCAAAAAGCTTCTTTCATGTATGCCCAAAATTGAAAAAAAAATGCTCTGGAGCCAAACTGGGTATGTATGCATGTGAGAAAGGGAACTTCGATTTAAAGCTCCTTGAGGGCAGGGACTGATGTGAATGTAAAACGCTGTGTAAATTGTTAGCACTACAGAAGTACCTGTAAAAAATCATTAAATATATGTCCCAGGTCCACAAGTAGTAAGTATAACCAAGTCAAAGCGGACTTTTCACCCCTTTCCCTAGATTTCACACCAGCATTCAACTCCGCATGCTGATGTGAAATCACCCAACACTTTTTTTTTTGCTTTTTTATTGTAGGAGACTTGGAGTTACATACTGGTTTTGAGAAGCGTAGATACTGGCGAGTTTCAGTGAGATCTCAAGAAATGAATTGTCATCCTGGCAAACAAACATAAAAAAAAATATATATATATTCTAAATACTGATAAAATCGAGCATTAGAGACGAGAAGAGATTTAAGAAAACAAAAAAAAAAAAAAGACAAAGGTTTACCTGTTTGATTTCACTTTCAAGCATGTACCCCATGGTGGTCTTAAACAACTTTTCAGCCTTAAAAAAGAAAAAAAAAAAAAAGAAAATCTAACAATTAATTCAGTTAAAGCGGAGTTCCAACTACATTGATCAATTTTTAAAAGTAATATATTTCATGAGGCAATCATACTGTATATCGATGTTCATTTACTGTTTTAAAAATTGTTCTCCGACGTTCTCATTTTGCTTGTGGGCAAGTAAAGCCCACAAGCACTCACTTCCTGCATACGGATGACGATCTGCGACCATCATGCACCGCCCGTCTCATTCTCGCGCATTGTAACCGCACCGCCATCAACCTCTCGGGTTGGCACCAAAATCCTCTTTGTATCGCGTCATTTACGGTTTGGAAGTCCCGCGATTCTAGCCCTCTGGGAAGCGCACTGACTCCTGGGAAATTATGACACACATTTCCCAGAAGCAGTAGCAAAAGGAAGGCACCGACGGAAATGACCAAAGAAACCGAGGTGATGAAGAAGGCAGATTTCATGGGACCACATAGCAACAGCTATTTCAAGGCAAGTAAAAAAAAAGATCCAAATGTTGTTTTTTAAAGTATTATATGCACATTAATGGCAGATTATTTTTTTGATGGAAACTCCACTTTAACCACCAGATAGGAATGAGTGTTTATTTTTATGATAGGTGAGATGGTAAGTAAAGTGTAGTAAAAACATAAAATTACTGAACTGTAACATAATACACTGTATGACATCACAGAGCTCTAAGCAACAGGTCCACTTACAGATTTGGTTGCAGACTGGCTGGTGAGTTGAGCTGGGAATTTTCTTTGGGTTTGTTTTGCATGCGTTGCCCTTTCATGTGCTTGTTGCTGTGAAGGCCAGTTATAGGTGGGGACAGTGGCCAGTTGTTTATTACTGATCTAATATTGGTGAGGGGCACACTGGACATCTTTGCTGCCGTTGTGTTTGGTGTTCAGTGTGCCCCTGTGCCTTTAAAAAGGAGGGGTGGGCTCCCAACTGCCCTCTACCTATTCATTAGAACGCATGGGCTTCTACTATGGAGGCTCCCCTAAATTTACAGAGTTAGGACTGTAGATAATATTGGGGTGCCTTAGAGCAGCTATGCATCTTACGCATTTATTTGCAAATGTGTGCCAACTAAACTCCTGTTTTTAACGCAAACGGTTAGGATAATTTGGTTGGTTGCAGACTGGTTGGCCAGTTGAGCTGGGAATTTTCTTTGTTTTGTTTTTTCCCACTCACAGGTTTGGTAGCAAAATAATATGATACCACAATGTGTATGAATAGGTGTTTGTAGAAAAAAAAAAAACATGCGGTCTGTATACTTACATTGTCATACTGGCCCCTTAGTAATGCCACATTTGCCATCTAAAGAAGAGAACATAGAAATAAAACACATAATATAATTTCTGATTTAAACTAAACCCTGGGCCAAAAAGCTAAATAATATTCCTGCCCATCTGGTTCTGAGATGTAAACAACTATGCCACACTGCACAGACCTGTCTGGCCGGGCAGAAGACCTGATTTATTTCCCTTGCTCCAGTTAAGTAACAAGTCAACAAGCAGTTCTTTCCCGTTCCCAAGCCTGTAATTGGACAGGGAAGGGAGAAGCAGCAGATGGATTAGCTCTGTCACTGTGCTCTCTATTCCCTTCAGCATGTCTCATTAGAAAAAGCGCACTGCCACAAAGCAGAATGGCTCCTTGTGCTGCTTCTTCTTCTTCTTTTCCCAGTAGGTGTTCAGTCTTACAGGGAATTGCAAAATGCTGGTACCAAGTCAAATTCAGGTCCCTACACTGCTTGCATTTATAAAAAAAATACATTCAATGATGATGCACCAAAGAATATGGCGCTGCATTAATTTTTGTTAAATCCAACGTCTGTCTTCAGATGTTAGGTGGATTCCTTTCATCAATAAATTCAGCCTCACAAAAAGGACTGTGTTCTGATCACAGCAGCCTGAAGACACACGCAAAGACTAAAGGATGATATAAAGACTCTAAACTAAAATGAAAGGAAACTACGATTAAGGCCTCCTGGGGGCTGAAACATGTAAGCAGTTTGTTTTCTAGATTTGTTACCTTTTTCAGCCTACATTAAATGTTTTTTATTCTGTGAAGGATCCAAGTCACAGATTGCATTAGTCTTAAAGGGGTTGTAAAGGTTTGTTTTTTATTTCTAAATAAGTTCCTTAAAGCTAGTGCATTGTTGGTTCACTTACCTTTTCCTTTAATTTCCCTTCTAAATGTTTGTTTTCTTTGTCTGAATTTCTCACTTCTTGTTTCTCCTCAGTAAAGTGTTCAGTAAGCTGTTCTAAATGACTTTCCACCGCTCGGATGATGGTGGAAAGCTTACTGAGGAGAAACAGGAAGTGAGAAATTCAGACAAAGAAAAAAAACATTTAGAAGGGAAATCGAAAGAAAAGGTAAGTGAACCAACAATGCACTAGGTTAAAGGAACCTATTCAGAAAATAAAAGACAAACCTTTACAACCCCTTTAAAAATTTGAGTTTACCTTTGACAAAATTATAATAATAATGATAAAATAAGTTCACATATTTTGCAGGTAAAAAAAAATAATATGTATTTATTTTTTTCTACAAGAGAATGCAAAGTATTGCACCCACGATCAGTGGATCAGGAGTGAAATGTAAGGCTTTTTTTTTCTCAACCAAAGTGCTAGAGGTCTCCTGGAATCTTATGTAAGCACACAGAAGACACTGCATACAAGTGAGCAAGATGATCTGCACCAGCCTGCATTCACACAATGAGACCTCGGTACTAGGCATATAATATTTTATATTTTAAGCTAGCTGTATAAAGAAAACAGAGACATACCAGATCATAAGTGTAAATAATGGCACGGTTGCTTTTGTTTTTCTGAGCCAGGTGAAGAGTCCTATGTAAAATCTCTTCTGCTTCATCCATCTCACCTTTCATAATGCTGAGCTAAATCAAAACATAGAGAAAGTAAAACAATATAATAATTTGGGTTAATTTTTCAACAAGGCAAAGCAACAAATTCACTTTACAGCAGAACTTTTTTGATTGAAATAGGAGGAGGAGACCAATGTCATTGGGACCAACTAAGGCCCCTTTCACACGGATGGATAGAATGGTGCTTTTAGCTGCGGATTCTCAAGTTAGCGAGCGAGCGACCCCCCACCCCCCTGAACCGTACCAGGCTGCATGCCCCCAAAGCACCTTGTCCCCATGTTGATGAGTGAGGGATGTCGGAGTCTGCGGGCGGGGGGCTTATCGGAATGCGAGAGCCCCCTTTAATAAGGGGGCCCCCAGATCCCGGCCCCCCACCCTATGACCGGACCACCGCTTCTTCCGACTCTAGGGGTCTTCTTCCGACTTCTACCGCTCTCCGGTTCTTTCTGCCTTCTGCTGGGCTCCTCCGCTATATTCTTTCAGATCTTTTACTAGCGGCAGCCCGGTCTTCTGCGTCGTCTTCTTCCGATGTTGACTCGACAATCTCTCCCACTGTAATGCAGTGTGCGCGGTGCTCAACGATTTATATAGGCCTCTTATGACGTCACAGTCCCATCATGCTCCAGGTGGTGACGACATAAGGGGTGGGGTCACCAGGTGATATCACCCGGTGACCACGTTCCATGCCTATATAAATCGTTGTGCACACTGCATTACAGCGGGAGAGATCGTCGAGTCAACATCGGAAGAAGACGACGCAGAAGACCAGGCCGTCGCCAGTAGAAGAGCTGGAAGAAGATAGCGGAGGAGCCCGGCAGAAGACAGAAGGAACAGGAGAGCGGGAGAAGAAAGCGGAGAAGTCGGAAGAAGACCCCCGGAGCTGCCTAATAAATTACTTTAAAAACCTGTCTAGTGTTTTTTTTCTTGACACTTTTTTCCCCAGGTGAATGGTGAGGGGTACAATGTACCCCATACTCATTCACATAGGGTGGGGGGCCAGGATCTGGTGCATCCATATGATGTCCTCGCCTTCCCGGGCCACTAGGGGGAAACCCATGCGCGTGCCTGGCAGCCGTGATGTCCGCCGGGCACCCGCAATTGCCCAGTAACGGAGCAGGACTGTGGATCTGTGTAAACACACAGATCCTCATCCTGTCAGGTGAGAGGAGACTGATGGTGTGTTCCTTGTACAGAGAAACACCGATCGGTCTCCTCCCCTTTTGAGTCCCCTCCCCCTACAGTTAGAATCACTCCCTAGGACACATATTTAACCCTTTGATCGCCCCCTAGTGTTAACCCCTTCCCTGCCAGTCTCATTTATACAGTAATCAATGCATTTTTATAGCACGGTTTGCTGTATAAATGTGAATGGTCCCAAAATAGTGTCAAAAGTGGCCGATATGTCTGCCGCAATATCGCAGTCATGATAAAAATTGCAGATCGCCACCATTGCTAGTAAAAAAAATTAAAAAATAATAAAAATGCTATAAATCTATCCCCTATTTTGTAGACACTATAACTTTTGCGCAAACCAATCAATATACACTTATTGCGGTTTTTTTTTACCAAAAATACATATCAGCCTAAACTGAGAAAAAATGTGTTTAAAAAAAAAATGGCTATTTATTATAGCAAAAAATTAAAAATAGTGTTTATTTTTAAACTTGTCACTCTTACAGTATTTATAGCTCACTAAATAAAAACCGCAGAGGTGATCAAATACCGCCAAAAGAAAGCTCTATTTGTGGGGGGGGGGGGGGGGGAATGATAAAATGTTATTTGGGTACAGTGTTGCATGACCACGCAATAGTCATTCAAAGTGTGACAGCGCTGAAAGCTAAAAAATGGCTTGGGCAGGTAGGGGGTGAAAGTGCCCAGTATTGAGGTGGTTAACATTGTAACAGCAATGTTTTTTAACTGCCATGACTAAGTTACATTTATGACAGCTACGATTACTAGTGATCGGTGATTGGCTACAGCTAATCACCTGGTACACAAGATGCTGAAATTGGCCCAGGTACCATGTGATAGCTGTGGGCCAATCACAGCTTACTGGTATAGGAAGCAGAGCTGTTATTAATGGGAATCATTCATAAAAGCCTGAAGGCTAATTTGCTATCATGCACAGCTGCACCAGATTTTGCGCTCTCGTTTTTGTAAATCAACTCCAATGTGTAGTCTGTTTTACTTTCCTATCTCCAGTCCCCCCAAAACATTTTTTTAAAACACCATATTATTGTGTCATGATGATTTCCCTTTCATGTGTATAACTAAGGCCTCGTACAGACGACTGGACAGTCCGCTGAAAACGGTCCGCCGGACCGTTTTCAGCGGACATGTCTGGCCGGAGATTTCTGTATGATGGTTGTACACACACCATCATACAGAAATCCGCGCGTACACGATACGCGGCGACGAGGCCGCGTCTTCGCCATGACGATGACGCGGCGACGTGCGCGGCCCTGGAAGTTCAATGCTTCCACGCATGCGTCGAAGTGATTCGACGCATGCGAGGGATGGCGGCCGCTCGCACATGTACGGTGAGTCTGTACTGACGACCGAACATGTCCGACAGACAGGATTCCAGCGGACATGTTTCTTAGCATGCTAAGAAACATTTGTCTGCTGCAAAACGGTCGGTTGGACAAATGTCCGCTGGAAACCTGTCCGGTCGGCCGTACACAAGACCGAACATGTCTGCTGAAACTGGTCCGCGGACCAGTTTCAGCAGACATGTTCGGTCGTGTGTACGGGGCCTAAGGGACGTGTGGTTGCATGAAAGTGTCCATACATAAATTAACATGTATCAATCATACAGGTATATTGTAGTCAAAATAAATAAAAGGTCTGCTACCCCCTCAATTCAATCTTACCTTGGCCTTCTTCAACAGGTAAACTATCTGTTGTTCTGGCTCTGAAAGGTCTTCATCCGCCTCGTGAAGTTTAGAGAAAATCGAAAATGCTAAAGTCAGAAGTAACAGAAACAGTTACAATTGGAATTACATGGAAATTCTTTATCTGCTCCTTATATCTTCATGCTAAAAAAATAAAATAATGAGTGGTTCTTCCTATAGTCCAGTGGTCTCCAAAAATGCAGCTCTTTGCTTGCTTTTATCCAGCCCTTGGGGCACCATTTCATCCACTGATACCAACAATGGGGCATAATTCCCCTCACTAACAGCAATGAAAGGGCACAATTTCTCCCAATGACACCAGTGATGAGACACAATTCCTCCCAATGACACTAACACTGAGGCCCAATGACTCCAATCTGACACTAACATTGCCAGTAACACCAATACAGTGATAATGCTATACACTGTCACTGTACTAATGACACTGGCTGGAAAGGAGTTAACATCTCGGTGTAATCAAAGGGTTAAATGTGTGCCTAACAAGTGTTAGCCCTCGCTCACATTGGAGTGATTTGTAATGTGATTTGACCAGTCAAATTGGATGACAAGTTGCAGCCTACTGCCGACAATGGCACCGTTCCAATTGGTGCGAGACAACTTTGCGGCACCGCACTGATTTGCAAAAGTAGTTCCAGTACTACATTCGGCGACTTTGGGTGCGACTTCAATAAACATCTGTGCATGAAACCGCACAAATGTCTTTCAAGTCATACCCGAAGTCGTACTGAAATGCGGCTGTGAAATTTGGAGATTTCAGATGAAGGCGCACGATTGAGGCTAATTATGCTAAGCACAATCGGGTGTTTTTTTAAAAATCAATGCAGTACTTACCGTTTTAGAGATCGATGTTCTCCGCCGCTTCCGGGTATGATCTTCGGGACTGGGCGTTCCTATTTGATTGACAGTCTTCCGACGGTCGCATACAGCATGTCACGAGTTGCCGAACGTCGGTGCGGCTCTATACGGCGCTTGCGCACCGACGTTCGGGTACTTTTGGGAACTCGTGACGCGCTGTATGCGACTGTCGGAAGGCTGTCAATCAAATAGGAACGCCCAGTCCCGCAGCCCATACCCGCAAGCGGCAGAGAACATCGATCTCTAAAACGGTAAGTACTGCATTGATTTTATACAAAACACTCGATTCTGCTTCGCATAATTAGCCTCAATCTAATGTTAAAAATTTATTTTTTGGGTGAACCTCCACTTTAAGAAGCAAGTCAAAACATCACTTCCGCCCTGCTATGCTATGGGGACGGGTGGGGGCCATCTTGCCCTCACTTGTATCCCAGCCGACCAGGGGACAGCACCCGATAGCCTCCGCCGCTACCGACGGTTGCGGTAAGCGGCGGAGGGCGCGGTAGGGCCCCCTCTCCCGCTGCTGATCTTGCGGCGAATCCGCCAGAGACCACCGTTATCGTTTACAGGACCACTCACAGTAAAGATGGATATCTTGGTTGTGGCAGCAGCTGCTGTCGTTACCGAGATATCCGTTTTTAAAGTACCGACGTATATGTACACAAGTGGGTCCTTAAAGCGGGAGTTCACCCATAAAAACATTTTTACCCTTAGATTGATGCTCATTTTGTCTAGGGGAATCAGCTAGTTGTTTTAAAATCGAAGCTGTACTTACCGTTGTAGAGAGCGATCTTCTCCGCCGCTTCCGGGTATGGGTCTTCGGGACTGGGCGTTCCTTCTTGATTGACAGGCTTCCGACGATCGCATACATCGCGTCACGAGTAGCCGAAAGAAGCCGAACGTCAGTGCGGCTCTATACTGCGCCTGCGCACCGACGTTCGGCTACTTTCGGAAAATCGTGACGCGATGGATGCGACCGTCGGAAGCCTGTCGGAACACTGTCAATCAAAATAGGAACGCCCAGTCCCGCAGCCCATACCCGGAAGCGGCGGAGAAGATCGCTCTCTAAAACGGTAAGTACTGCATTGATTTTAAAACAACTAGCCGATTCCCCTAGACAAAATGAGCAGGAATCTAAGGGTAAAAAATGTTATTTCCAGGTGAACTTCCACTTTAAGTGGTTAAACTGGTAAATTGATGGATTTAGTTCTGCTTTATAATTTTCTGCTGGGGCTGTGGGCTTCAGCAAAATGGCCACCTCCAACAAGAAGAAATGGGATCAATGCTGGAGGCAATTGCATAGCATATGTTCTGTCAGATTTGGCGCCCCATCAAAACATGTAACGGAAACGACGTTCCATCGCGACCATCTTGGTACACCCGCACTCGGCCACACTAAGCCTATAGTCTGAAGTCGCCAAGCGGAAATCATATTACACCCACTGAAGCCTTACATTTCACACTTATTTTCACCACTAAACTGAGCTCATATCGTGAAATACACTACTAAGGGTGCATTCACACCACGATTTTGTCATCCTTTTTTTACTCACGATTTTTGCTTTTAAATCTTCTCAGCGCTGGATCGGAGAACACCCGGCCGTCGCAGGATCTTCTCATCGCGGGAGATCAGCCCTTGCAGGATCAGGACAACGCTGGAAGCCGGGAACGAGTGTTTTTTTTTTTTTTTTTTTAATAAAGGACTTTATTCTTTGGTGTCAGTGTGTTTTTTTTACAATACTTTTCACTTCCTTCGTGAAATGGTAGAGGTACAGTGTACCCCATTACCATTTCACACAGGGGGGGGGGGGGGGTCAGGATCTGGGGGTCCCCTTTGTTAAAGGGGTCTTCCAGATTCTGATAAACCTCCCGCCCGCATACCCCCACAACCACCGGGCAAAGGTTGTGGGGATGAGACCCTTGTCCCCATCAACATGGGGACAAGGTGCTTTGGGGAGCACCCTCCCAATGTTGAGGGCATGTGGCCTGGTGCGGTTCAGGAGAGGGGGGGGCGGCACTCTGTCCCCCCCTCTTTTCTGCGGCCGGCCAGGTCAACGTGCTCGGATAATGGGTCTGGTTATGGATATTTAGGGGGAACCGCACGTCATTTTTGTTTTAAATTGACGGCGGGGTTCCCCTGAATATCCATACCAGACCTGAAGGGTCTGGTTATGGATATTACCGGGAACCGCACATCATTTTTTTTTTTAATTGACGGCGGGGTTCCCCTGAATATCCATAAAATCTTCTTTTTCCCAGACATTTAAAATCAGGATCCGTTTTTTTAGTGAAAATTTTGACATACGATTTTGTCACATACGATTCCATCCGATTTAACTGTCCGTTTATCGGATGGTAAAATCGTGGTGTGAACCTAGCCTTAGAAGTCTGTCACACTGTTTTGATGTTGAATTTTAAAAGCAGCGGTTTTCTGTCGGATTAGCCAACGTGTGAGATCAGCAGGCTTTTAAAATTCAACGTCAAAACAGCATCACAGAGTTCTAAATCCTGCATTTCACTATATAAGCTCAGTTTAGGGATAAAAATAAACAGGTGAAATGTAAGATTTTGATGGGTGTAAAAAAATGTCTGCTTAGCGACTTCAGACTGTAGGCTTAGTGTGGGAGAGTGCGTGGGTGTAGCAAGATGGCCGTGACAGAACGTCACTTCTGGTACAAAATCTGACAGGTCATCTAATCTGATGGAACACACACACTCTACTTTGGTAGCAGAATTATTAATGTGGAATGTGTTCCTTGATAAAAAAAAAAAAAATGTTATCGAGTTGTTATGGGTAAAGTTCTGCTTTACTGGAAATAGGAAACCTGCCACATGACCTTGAGCAGGTCATGTGACAGTTTTCCTCCTATCGGTGAACGTTCTATGCAGCGTTATGCAGAGTGCACATGACAGGACAATGCTTAGACCATTGAATAAATGACATACATGGCCTGCACTGTATTCCCAAGCACTTCCTGTATACAGGGGCCCCACACACAATTCATTTTACATTCGCCTGTCATATACTATAATGGTCAGCAGGGGGCCACGCCCAGACCGCGCTCACCTGCGCTCATTAGGATGAAGGGAGGGCGCAGGCTGCTGTCACGTGATCCTGCCCGTCTACCTGCGCTCATCGCACACAGAGGTGTGCCCATGCTGTACCAGGGTGGTGGACACCGTGGTCGCGTTCCTCCCCATCTCCTGCCGCCTGCCTGTACATGGCGCAGAGCTGCTCCCCGTATGACACTCCTGGACAAATTCCCCAAACTCCACACCGTCCTGACACTCATCGTCCTTGCCGCTGCTGTGTGCACGTGACCGCCAGACTAGTCATGTGATCAGAGAGCCACTAACAAGTTCTGCATAAGCGATGCGCATGCGGCCATCTTGAGTCAGGGAAAAGTCTCAGGCTGATACTAGGGAACATATTTCAATTATCTGGCGCTGAAAAGTGTCCAGAGCTGTGCATTGGCTTCACTGTGAAACATGACAAGGGCACATTCATTGTACCTGTGTGCTTTATATTTGCATTCAGTGGCCTTTATCATAAGGTGACCAGCTTTTTAACCACTTAAGACCCGGACCTTTAGGCAGCTAAAGGACCCGGACAGTTTTTGCAAATCGGCACTGCGTCGCTTTAACTGACAATTGCGCGGTCGTGCGACGTGGCTCCCAAACAAACTTGGCGTCCTTTTTTCCCCACAAATAGAGCTTTCTTTTGGTGGTATTTGATCACCTCTGCGTTTGTTTGTTTTTTGCGCTATAAACAAAAATAGAGCGACAATTTTGAAAAAAATGCAATATTTTTTTACTTTTTTCTATAATAAATATCCCCCAAAAATATATAAAAAAAAATTTTTCCCTCAGTTTAGGCCGATACGTATTCTTCTACCTAATTTTGGTAAAAAAAATCGCAATAAGCGTTTATCGATTGGTTTGCGCAAAATGTATAGCGCTTACAAAAAAGGGGATAGTTTTTTTGCATTTTTATAAAAAAAAATGTTTTACTAATAATGGCGGCGATCAGCGATTTTTTTCGTGACTGCGACATTATGGCGGACACTTCGGACAATTTCGACACATTTTTGGGACCATTGTCATTTTCACTGCAAAAAATGCATTAAAAATGCATTGTTTACTGAGAAAATGACAATTGCAGTTTGGGAGTTAACCACATGGGGGTGCTGAAGGGGTTATGTGTGACCTCATTTGTGTTTCTAACTGTAAGGGGGTGTGGCTGTAGGTGTGACGTCATCGATTGTGTTTCCCTATAAAAGGTAACACACGATAGATGACAGCGCCACAGTGAAAAGCGGGGAAGCTGTGTTTACACACAGCTCTCCCCGTTCTTCAGCTCCGGGGACCGATCGTGGGACTCGAGCGGCGAGTGCCGCGGTCACGGAGCTTCGGACGGGGTCGCGTGCACGCGCCGGCGACCCCATGGCTGGGCTTAAAGAGCCACGTACATGTACGTGGATGTGCCCAGCCGTGCCATTCTGCCGACGTATATTGGCGTGAAGGGGTCCTTAAGTGGTTAAAATTAAATCCGGGGACATATTTTTTATTTTACTAGTAATGGTGGCAATCAGTGACTCTCTGCCCATCGCCGCCCGCCTCTCAGCCTGTCAAGTCTTATGCTCCGTACACACGTGCGGGATTTCCGACGGGAAAAGCTGGGAACCTGCCAGTTATCAGTTCTCCTCTCCCCACATTGTCAGCATGAAGAAGGGAATGCTGTTAACCAGCTTGTGTTTACATCGTGATTGGCTGTGATTGGACACAGCTGATCACATGGTAAAGAGCCGCTAATTGGCTCTTTACCCCAATCTGTGATCAGCTGTGTCCAAAGGACAGGCAGCGGCCACACGGCGGGTACAATCACAGGAGGACATCATATGACGCCCTCCCAGAACTAGCTGCAGTAGCTATCATTCGACTATAGTGTGGCCGGCAGTGGTGTAGCGTGGGGGGTGCCAGGGGGTCCACCACCCCGGGCGCAAAATTTAGAGGGGCGCTGTCACAAGTGTGGAGAGGAGGGAGCACCAACAACAGATGGAACATATGCATAATGTCACCACTCCAGGCGTTACAAGTCATTATCAAGCACACTCTCCTCTTCCCTACAGCCACCGCTGTCTCACACAGTGGATCATGTGACCAGATTGGAGCTAGCTGAAAATAGGTAAGTCCATGGGTCAGAGAGGTGCAAATTACTTGCCTCGCCCCGGGCACTAACAACCCACGCTATGACACTGTTCAGCCGCTAACCCCTTCCCTGCCAGTGTCATTTACACAGCAATCAGTGCATTTTTATAGCATTGATAGCTGTATAAATGACAATGGCTCCAAAATAGTGTCAAAAGTGTCCGATGTGTCCGCCATAATGTCGCAGTCGCAATAAAAAAAAACGCTGATCATCACCATTACTAGTAAAATATTAAATACAAATTATTAATAAAAATGCCATAAAACTATCCCCTATTTTGTAGACGCTATAACGTTTGCGCAAAAATCAATATACACTTATTACAATTATTTTTTTAACCAAAAATATGTAGAAAAATACATAATCGGCCTAAACTGATGACGATTTTTCTGGGGGATATTGTTTTATAGCAAAAAGTTCAACATTTTGTGTTTTTTCCTAAATTTACACTTTTTTTGTTTATAGTGCAAAAAATAAAAACTGCAGAGGTGATCAAATACCACAAATAGAAAGCTTTATTTGTGGGGGGGAAAAGGACATACATTTTGTTTGAGTGACACAACGCACGACCGCGCAATTGTCAGTTAGAGCAACGCAGTGCAGTATCGCAAAAAATGGCCTGCTCTTTAGGGGGAAAATCCTTCCAGGGCTAAAGTGGTTAACGAGTACAAGATTGTTAAAATATCCAGTATTGGTGCATCCCTAACCGGTAGCATTATCATGTTGGAAAGTAAACCTTCTTCTGACTGACAACTTGCTGGCAGAGGGCCACATAATTTGATGGTATTTTGACGCATTCATTTTTCTTCTATCCTGACAAGTGCTCCAGTCCCTGCTGCAGAGAAACACCCCATACCAGGATGTTAGCGCCTCCACGCTTTACTGTAGGAATGGTGTTATTTGGATGGCAAGCTGTATGGGATTTCCTCCAGACATATTGGGCCAGATTCAGAAAGATAAATGGATCTTTCTGCTGGCGTAACGTATATCATTTACGTTACGCCGCCGCAAGTTTATCAGGCAAGTGCTTTATTCACAAAGCACTTGCCTGTAAAGTTGCGGCGGTGTAGCGTAAATCCACCCGGCGGAATTCAAATTCGGCGGGTAGGGGGCATGTATCATTTAAATGATGCGCGTCCCCGCGCCGAACGAACTGCGCATGCGCCGGCCGCAACTGAATGCCAGTGCGCATGCTCCAAATGACGTTGGCAAATCGCCATGCTTTCGACATGAACATAAAAATTATGTCCAGCCGTATTCGCGAACGACTTGCGCAAACGACGTAAAAAAAATTCAAAACTCAGCGCGGGAACGACGGCCATACTTAACATAGGATACGCCGCACATACCCCTCATATAGCAGGGGTAACTATACGCCGGAAAAAGCCGAACGCAAACGATGTAAAAAAAAAGCGCCGGGCGGTCGTTCGTTTCTGAATCGACGTAACTACTAATTTGCATATTCCTCGCGTAAACAAACGGAAGCGCCACCTAGCGGCCAGCGTGAGATTGCAGCCTAAGATCCGACGGTGTAAGTCACTTACACCTGTCGGATCTTAGGGATATCTATGCGTAACCTGATTCTATGAATCAGGCGCATAGATACGACGGCGTATCAGGAGATACGCCGTCGTTTCTGAATCCGGCCCATTGTTTGGTGTTGAGGCCAAATAATGAAACTTTAGTCTCATCATTTAGTCTCAAATCCCAACAGCTTTTTTATCTTTTATCGATCTATTTTTATTTATTTTTTTACACATACTTGTGGTTGTTGGCTGCTGTAGGCGTACCCACTTCCTGGGTTCTTATGTGAAAGCTGAATTTGAGGCAAACAGTTGATGACTACACTGATAAAATACATATATAAGAGCTATTTTACCTGCCAAAGTTCTAGTATTTCTGACTATACAGTCCTGAGATTTATAGAGCCTTGCCACATAATTATTATTGCGTTTCACTAGCAGTGAAAACATTCTGTAGTCCTATATTTTATAAGTAATATCTTGGCTGCCAGCACCTAAATGACTATAGCACCAATCCATAGAAATATACTATATGTGTGCAAAACTACTGTATTTGCTGGCGTATAAGACTACCTTTTACACTTTAAAAAATGGCCAAAAAGCAGGGGTCGACTGATAAGCTGGGTCAGCTGCTCAGATGCCTGCTGGATGTGCGGTAATACTGTATGTAGCTTCGGCTACATACAGTATATACCGCTTAGCCAATCCCGGTGAGCGATGTATTCAAATGAATACAGTAGCCTGCTCGGATTGGCTTTAAAGCCTCGTACACACGACCGAGGAACTCTACGGGCGAAACACATCGTTTTCCTCGTCGAGTTCCTTGTTAGGCTGTCAAGGAACTCGACAAGGCAAGTTTCTACATTCCCGTCGAGGAAATAGAGAACTTGCTCTCTTTTTGGCTCGTCGAGTTTCTCGACAGTTTCCTGGACGAAAATGTACACACCACCGGTTTCCTCTGCAAAAAAATATCTCCCAGCAAGTTTCTTGCTGGTTTTTGCAGAGAAACTTGGTCGTGTGTACGAGGCCTAAGAGTCAGAGAGGCGTGGGCTGATGATGTTTCAGCCTCTGCCAATCCAAGCAGGCTTTGTATTTAATAATAGAATACATCGCTCGCCGTGATTGGCACCAACTCCAACAAGAAGGAAGAAGAATATGGCTCCAGCTCTGGCAAGAATGAAGAAGAATATGGCTCCAGAAGGAAGAAATATGAAGCGTCGGAAGCCTCGGAAGGGGGGTCGTCTTATATGGTGAGTACAGGCAAAAAATCTTAAATTTTTTTAAAATTAGGGGGTCGTCTTATACGCCCGGTCGCCTTATACACCGGCAAATACGGTACCCCCTTATTAATGTCTAACCCAGCGTTTCTCAACTCCAGTCCTCTGCCCCAACAGGTCATGTTTTCAGGATTTCCCTCAGATGAAACGACAGTGGTAATTACTAAGGCGGTGAAACTGATGAAATCACCTGTGCAAAATAATGGAAAGCCTGAAAACGTGACCTGTTGGGGCGCCTTGAGGACTGGAGTTGAGAAACATTGGTCTAACCCACTACCTATCAATAAAAAAATGAGTGCAATATACAACATTCACATAAAAAAATCTACATGTCCACAAAATAACCTCCAGCTGTAACCCTTGTCAGGAAAACAACATTTCCACATTCTGTTTTTGTAAAAGCGTTTCCAAACTTGTGTACACCTTGAAGGCACCACTTCACATTTTTTAGATCTGAACTCCAGCTGAAAACATTATAGTCCGCACTGTTCATGTGATTGAATAAAGTCCCTTGTGCGCACTTTCACACTTTCACATGGACCTGGACTCACACTTTTGGATAAGCCTTAAAATGATACTAAACTATACTCTTTTTTTCCCCCAAAATAAATCATACACATCTACTACTTAATGGTCCTGTAATCTGTTTTTAATTGCATTATTTATTTTCTGACTCCTTTAGCTTTCCTCTCCTTTTCCCCATCACTTCCATTTCCATAGACGGATGGGTATACCAGGCTCTTAACGATGTGCGATCCACAGCTCGTTCTGGATGTACTACTTGGTTGAATATCACATATGGGACCCTGAAATTACAAATCCCTGCTTCACACTGGATGGGTGCAATGTTCCGTGAAGTGCACACTGAATGGGTGCAATACGACATACACTGCACACCAGATGGGTGTAACGCAACATACAGTGTGCACTGGATTTGTGCTGTGTGATGTGCAGTGAGCCCTGCCTGGGTGCAGTTTGACGAGCAGAGCGCATTTGATTTGCACTGGAATGGCACAGCGCTACTTGCAGTGTGCACTGAATGGGTGCAGTGCAATGTGTAGTGCACACTGGATTTATGTAGTGAGATGTGATTTGAGCATTTTGGGCCAGATTCACGTAGGAGGGCGTATCTTTGTGCGGGCGTAGCGTATCCTATATACGCTACGCCGCCGTAACTTAGAGAGGCGAGTACCGTATTCACAAAGAACTTGCGCCCTAAGTTACGGCGGCGTAGCGTAAATGGGCCGGCGTAAGCCCGCCTAATTCAAAGTAGGCTGGTAGGGGGCGTGTTGTATGGAAATTAATCGTGACCCCACGTAAATTACACGCTTAACAAACGGCGCATGCTCAGTGTCACGTCGAATTTTTTCCCAAAGTTACGCCGGCTCAATGTTTAGTCGACGTGAACTTAACCTACGCCCATCCCCATTCACGGACGACTTACGAAAACAACGTAAAATACAACGTTTCCGACGTCCATACCTTAACATGACTTACCCCTGCTTTACGAGGGGCAAAGTTACGCCAGTCGTACGCCTTACGGAAACAGCGTATTTTAATACGCCCGGCGCAAGTACGTTCGTCAATCGGCGTATCTAGCTCATTTGCATAATCGACGAGGAAATGCACGGAAGAGCCTCTAGCGGCCAGCGTAAATATGCACCTAAGATACGACGGCGTAAGAGACTTACATCAGTCGTATCTTAGACAAATTCTGGCGTATCTGATTCTTTGAATCAGGCGCCGAGATACGACGCCTCACATTCAGACTTACGTCGCAAGTCCTTTGTGAATCTGGGCCAATGTGTGTGTGTGTGTGAGCAGTGCACACTAGATTTTTACAGAGCACACTGGACAGATGCAGTGCGACTTGTGGTGCACACTGGATGGGTGCAATGCAACATAACATAAACTGAATAGGTGCAGTGTGATTTGCAACGTGTACTGGGTGAGTGTAGTGCAAAGTGCAGTGAGCACTGGACAGGCGCAGTGAGCACTGGATGTATGCAGTGCAACATGCAGTGCACACTGGCAGGTCGCAGTCATGCTGCAACTGCATGGATTACATACAGTTGCTGCATTTATGACATATCGCCTCTAAAAAGTGATCTGAGTCTGGATTGCTTTTCAGAGGAGCGGCATTCCTTGCCACTGGTGTGAGCCCTAAAATGTAGTCCCACTAGCTTTGAAAAACAGTTGTAATCATACAGAGTGTAGGAGTCAGGAATCAAGATCAATAGTAACATACAGACATACTGTACATACACACACTCCTGCATATAAACATACATACACACCCACATACATATATACACACACGCATACATATACATGCATTTATACATACTCCCACATATACATACAAACACATACATACACCTGCATATATATATATATGTCAGCGATTTAAAAAATACGTTTCGCTGGGAAATCTGAAGAATTTAATACAGGAAAGTCAATGTAAGAAAGTGTAGAACTCTTGTAATTTGGAAGCTCAACCAGCCAAAAGTAAAAGGGGTATCACAAAACTGAGAACATTGCCTGAAACTAGACAAAAATACCTACGTTTTGATGTAAAAATTGTGTATGACAAGTAGATCTTGTGGGCGTTAGAGCAATTTATAGAGAAGGAACTAAGATAATTTTTTTAAAGCTCTGTGCTGTAGCGATGACATCATCCACTCTAACCAGCCCCATAGACACTAAAATTTCATGAAATGATCACTAAACTTAAACAGGTTTTTCACAAAAATTGTAAAAGATATCAAACTGAAAAGATATAGCCGGATAGCTGAATATTTTGTGAACATTTTAACAGTTTGTTTGGTGTCTGTAGATGAAAGTATGAAGGAGCTGAAACTTTTGGTAGCGGAAGAAGATTTTAAGGATTTGAAGCATGCTCTCATTGAAAAAAAAGTGTCTAAAAGCTTAAAATTTTAAAAAGTATAAATAGTAGAAAAAAAGTAGAAGTCCTATCATTAGCTGAACATTTTAAAAGTTGAATGGTCTTAATAGCTGAAAGTATGTAGAAGTTTCACAGAGCCAAAAAACGTATGGAATAAAATTTTAATTTAGAATAATAAAAAAACGTAAAACAATACTGGGAATGCTATTGAGCATTCCCACTAATTAAGAATAATAAAAAACGAAAAACAATACTGGGAATGCTATTTAGCATTCTCACTAATTTAGCGATAAAATCGCATGTGGTCAAATAACATGACCTAGAATACTTTGAACCACAACTGTCTAATGTCTGTGGCCCACATAGCTACTAGTAGAAGGGTGTGAAATTGGAATTAGCTTTTGTTAGCATTGCATGCTATTTCAGATAATATCTTAAAAAAAGTGTTATGTTTATACACCTTTCACATAAATTTTTCTCACCACTTGAAAGGAAGTGAAAACGCATGCAGAAGGCAATTCAGTTACTGAAACTACAATGTAGCAGTGCTGGATTGCTTTTTTTGTACATGAAGGATGGACAGCGCTGCTCTGCTTTTGATCCTATTGTTGGCAGGTTTATCTCTTGCTTGTGAGTATATAGTAACTCTATTGTAACAGATCTAACTATGTGAAGCTTGCTCTTACATGTGAAGACTGGAAGACTGCTTCCAGAGCCACAAGGTCTACTACCAGTGGTGGAGGAGCCATAACACATAGACAGCGTGACCTGGCTAGAAATATCACCTGCATGCATTTTTGACAAACAGCCTTTTTGCATCCTAATTTATTAAAATCAGATTTAACCCTAGTATTATTATTATTATATTTTTTTCAGATGAGCTGGAAACTCAAATTGAACATAACAAAAGCCACAAATGCTAAATGTGCAAAACTTCCGACTATCTGTGATTCCTAGGACAGTCCCAGGGGAGACTTTCTATCTATTGAATGCTCCTCTTCCACATCATGCCAATCATTTATTCCCATATGCTGAATTAAATTTTGCAAGCTATGGTCATCTTGTTATACAATATATATATATATATATATAGTATATAAAATCAATGTTTCTGTTTGTTTTTTAAAAAAAAGGATGTGTTCACATCACAAAGCGCTATATAATAATAGATCTGACCACTATAGTTCCCCTTATCCAACCTATAGGCTTTAGTTCTGGTAAACGGTTTCTATCCTAAAAATAAAAATTTAACAGAGAAATATATATTGTAATTTCCTGTGCCCAAAATGAAGGTGTACACCAAAAACTATTGTCAAAATATTGAAATATATGATGTCACATCCCGCATTCCTTATATTGAAAAAAAAATAATGCACAAAAATGAGTGTTAGATATTGAAATGCATAATATCACATCCAATGTCATTCTATAAAAAAAATTTATATCCACAACACAACTTGATTGTAAGAATTAGAGATATATAATGTCACACCCTGTCCTTCTAAAGAAATGTATGTATAGACCACAAAGTGATTTCTAGATATAGGACTACATATATAATGTGTCCCTCTATGAAAAAATAATATGCACACCACACACTATTACCCATGGAAATAAATCATGTCACCTCCCACATTCTTATATTAAAAAATGTATGTGTGCAACACAAAATGAATATTAGCAATATATTATTTTATAAAGTTCACAGCAATATATTATTTTATAAAGTTCACTTAGTATAGTGACTTAATTATATATTGATAATATAGGAACGCAAATGCATTATACATACTGCACATAGCAAAATGAATTTTGTATTGAATTAGTTGATACACATCATATACTGTATCTGTTTTATTAGGTTGTGAATGCAAAAAACTAGCATTTTTTTAGCAGATATAACGTGTGATCTTCCCATATTCTTTATTTGGATGACATAAGTGTACCTTGCACTAGGGATGGACTGGCCATCGGGACTACCGGGAGATTCCCGGTGGGCCGATGGCTCAGTGGGCCGGTCAGAGGTCGCAGCGATCTACCCCTCAATCGCCGACAGCTGGCGCCTGACGGGTAGATCTAGCAAGCATGCAGAGTAGCGCAGGAAGCGTGTGTAATATGTTCTCTCTCCTGTCACGGCACTCATGCTGCTCCCCGACAGCCCCACCTCTCTTCTCGTCCATCCCCATTTGCTTGTGACATCATCTGGGATGGACGAGAAGAGTGGAGGGGCCGTCGGGGAGCCGAGTGAGTGCCGTGACGGGAGAGAGAACATATTACACACGCTTCCTGCGCTACTCTGGCTGGTAAACGATGTGCACCCTAATGTGCCCTGTGCCCTAATGTGCCCCATGCCCCGATGTGCTGTGCCTCAATGAGGTGTGCCCTGATGTGCTGTGATGGGCCCTGATGTGATGTGCCATGTACGTGTTGTGCCCTGATGTTCTCTGCCCTGTACCCTGATGTGCTGTGCCCTGATGTGATGAGCTCTGTACCATGCCCTGATGTGCACTGTACCCTGATGTGTTGTGCCCTGGGCCAGTCTGGATGAAGTCCAGGGCCACATTTTCGTCCCAGTCCAGCCCTGCCTTGCACCATTCACTTGCTTCACCACTTTCTGTACAGAACAATTCCAAACGTTCTTCAGGAGCATATAGAAGGCAAGTGGGTGTCAAGACCCAGAAGTAGCAATGGGTGGATAGTAGAACCCTAAAGCTAGCCATATACAATTAGATTTCTTTTGTTTAGCTAATAGGCTGAACCAAAAACAAATCCAACAGATTTCTACATCTACAATAGCTAGCCAGCAACAGCTAGCCAGCAACAGCAGCTATCAGAATACTCAAACAGCAGTTGCAACTGATTAGATGCAGATGCTGTTTAGCTTACAATTTTCTGTACGACTCCTTCGATTTTTTAGTCGGAGGATGTTGGGGGGGGAGGGTAGCAACAAGGCTACCCATGGAGCAAATTTTGGCCAGTTCATCCAGATTTAGAGGACACAGGAGAGGACAAAGTCAAAGCAAGCAAGTTACTTACGTATATATGAGTTTTAAATGGGGGTTCATTTTAATCAACAGTTTGGGGCCAGTGCATTCTTAAATGATCTTTCTAAGCATGGCTATATTTAAATATCTCATTCTGTGCTAGATTTAAAGAGGAATTTTGCCCCCCCCCCCTCCAAAAAAAAAGTATTATGCACCCTTTACCTATGGTCTCCTTTCTATGCTGCATAAATATACTTATAAACCCAAGGAATCCAGCATTATCCTCTTTTCCAGCTCCTCTCTCCTACTACAGGTCCCCTCCCATGTCGCCATCTTCCTCTTGCACATCATCAGGGGGCTGGCTGTCTCTTCCAGGTTCTTGCAGCTGCTCTCTGGATGATTTGCCTTGGTGCATGCACATCTGTTGTAGATTGCCTGTAAGCCTTCTGGGATGCATGACGTGGGTATCCTAGGAGGCTGCAGGCTGCTAGGGCTATGTCATTCTCGTCTAGGTATTTGTAAAAAAATAAATCCAAATTTGCGTGTGTGTGAAACGAAGGGGGAATGAGTAATATCAGGTAAAGTAAAAGTAGAAGAAGAGTGAATGATCCTATAAAGCAAAAACAAGTTACTGAAACAGAATTTAGTGTGCAGAATATCGGAAAATATTGTATGCACAAATACTGCTATCTAGAAAAAAAGTAGTTGTAAAACTGACGCTAGAATAGAGGTACAACAATCAAATTCTCAAACATTTATTGTCGGAAATTCCAACAGCAAATGTCCAATGTAATTTGAAACTCTTAGGCCCCATACACACGAGAGGATTTATCCGCGGACACGGTCCAGCGGACCGTTTCCACGGATAAATCCTCTCGAGGATTTGCGCGCATTTCCATGCGATGGAGTGTACTCACCATCGAATTGAAATCCGCGCCGAAATCCTCTGGCGATGATGTGTCGCGCCGTCGCCGCGATTATGACGCGGCGACATGCGCGACGCTGTCATATAAGGAATTCCACGCATGCGTCGAATCATTACGACGCATGCGGGGGATCCCTTCGGACGGATGGATCCGGTGAGTCTGTACAGACCAGCGGATCCATCCGTTGGGATGGATTCCAGCGGATAGATTTGATAGCATGTCATCAAATATTTATCCGCTGGAAATCCATCCCAGGGGATAAATATCCGCGGAAACAGATCCGCTGGAGTGTACACACCATAGGATCTATCCGCTGAAACCCATTCGCTGGGATTTTTCAGCGGATGGATTCTATCGTGTGTATGGGGCCTTAGGCCTCGTACAGACGACCAGACATGTCCGATGAAAATGATCCGCGGACCGTTTTCATCAAAAATGTCCGCTGGGATCATTTGGTCTGATGTGTGTACACACCATCAGACCAATTCCCCGCGGACAGAATCCGCGGTGACGTGTACACACATCAGACCAAAACATCCCAGCAGACAATTTCGATGAAAACGATCCGCGGACCGTTTTCATCGGACATGTCTGGCCGTGTGTACAAGGCCTTATGGTACACATGACTGTTTTTCGGGTTGTAAAAAATGAAGTTTTTTTTTAATGTCATTAAAAACTATCGCGTGTGGGCTCCAGAGCATTTTTCACAACGTAAAAAATGGGCATTAAAAATTTAGAACATGCTCTCATTTTTAACGTTGTCGTTTTTAACGTTGTAAAAAATGGTCGTGTGTGGGCTTTACCGACGTGAAAAAAACGCACATGCTCAGAAGTAAGTTATGAGACGGGGGCGCTCGTTCTGGTAAAACTAGCATTCGTAATGGAGATGGCACATTCATCACGCTGTAACAGACTGAAAAGCGTGAATCGTCTTTTACTAACACAAAATCAGCAAAAGCCCCAAGGGTGGCGCCATCCGAATGGAACTTCCCCTTTATACTGCCGTTGTACGTGTTGTACGTCACCGCGCTTTGCTAGAGCATTTTTTTTTTCAGGATCGTGTGTAGGCAAGGCCGGTTTTACAATAATCGGGTTGAAAAAAAATGTTGTTTTTTCTAGACCATTAAAATTTCATTTTTTACATCCCGAAAAACGGTTGTGTGTACGTGCCATTATAGCGGCATTAAATCAAGCAATTCATACTCAGGCCTATTGAAAGCCCTGTTTGAAAAACGTCCTTCTTTGAGCAGATATCTGTTACCCCCCACATGTGAGAAGCTAGTGAACAGCTTGTCAGGATAAGAAGAAATTGTTCTACCTTGGAGAGCTTTACAAAAGAAGCTCTCGATATGAAAGGAAGGTTTCTCCATCTGGGCCACCACAGAGCCAGTTTTGACAGAGCATACCATAAAGTTAGATGCATGCTGAGAGGGAGCTTTTTATTTGATCGTGAATCCAGAAAAAAAAAAGATCACTTTGTGGTCTAAAGCACTCAGTATAGTTCAGCTTTTGAGAATATTAGGTGTATCATACTGAGATACTTACCAATCTTACGGAATGTCTTCGATTTTTGGGAAGTCCTTTCCAAAGGTGTACATTTTGTCTCCAAGAGAGCTCCCACATAGGGGGATATGTTGTCCCCTAGTTTATTTCAATCCAGAATTTGTAAAAAATCTTTGTTGAGCAGAACCGGTCTATGTAAATGCTGTGCCTCACGTTGTTCAAGTTGCACCCTTTTAGGGAATCTGCATCATTCTCGACAAGTAATACCTTTTTAATTAGTCTTGATTAAACAATTAGTTAACTGTCAAATTTAGGTTTGTCATTCTTTGTATGTCATATACTGTGTGATCTGCAGGAAACAATACGCTGGAAAGACCAAAAAAAAACTAGGAAGCTGTGTGATTTTATGAGAGATTATCTATCAAATAGAAAAACACATAAGAATACTAATGTAGATTGCAGATCACCATAGATTGGATGCAAAAGAATGGTGGGGGTTATCCTCAAAAGAGATACTCCGACTTAAGTCCTGTTCAGTCTGTGTGTAACTTTGGAAACGATCCTCAAAAGGCTTTTTCCAAAGTTAGACAGAAGATCTGGCATGTGTAATTGAATTACACTGCCGAATCTTAGGATGCAGTACCGCATCCGCCACTGGGGGCATTTCGAGTCGAAATGCCGTTGCTAGTATGCAAATTAGCACTTAAGGCGATCCACAAAGCTTTCTAGCTTCCTTTTTGCGCCGTAAGTGTTATTTTGCAAGTGTAAAATTAGGGCTCGTTTTACAAAGTGTAAAGTTAGTCACACCTTGTAAAGGCCCATTCCAGCGACGGCATTTGGTATGCTTTCCCGAGGGAGAACTCCACGGCAATTTGTAAAAACAAAACCGGCATGGGTTCCCCCCCAGGAGCATACCAGGCCCTTAGGTCTGTTATGGGTTGTAAGGAGACCCCCCCACGCCGAAAAATTGACGTAGGGGGTCCCCCTACAATCCATACCAGACCCGTATCCAAAGCACGCTACCCGGCCGGCCAGGAAGGGAGTGGGGACGAGCGAGCGCCCCCCCCCTCCTGAGCCGTGCCAGGCCGCGTGCCCTCAACATGGGGGGGTTGGGTGCTCTGGGGCAGGGGGGCGCACTGCGGGCCCCCCCACCCCAGAGCACCCTGTCCCCATGTTGATGAGGACAGGACCTCTTCCCGACAACCCTTGCCATTGGTTGTCGGGGTCTACGGGCGGAGGCTTATCGGAATCTGGGAGTCCCCTTTAATAAGGGGGCCCCCAGATACCGGCCCCCCCACCCTAAGTGAATGGATATGGGGTACATCGTACCCCTATCCATTCACCTGGAGGCAAAAAGTAAAAGTTAATAAACACACAACACAAGGCTTTTTAAAATATTTTATTATTCTGCTCCGGACGCCCCCCCTGTCTTCGTTATTAGCTCAATTACCAGGGGGGGCTTCTTCTTCCACTCTCCGGGGGTCTTCTCCGCTCTCCGGGGGGGGTTTCTTCTTCCGCTCTCCGGGGGGGGGCTTCTCCGGACTCCGGGGGGGGCTTCTCCGGACTCCGGGGGGCTTCTTCCATCTTCTCCCCTCTTCCGCTCTTGACTCGGCGAACCCCGGTTCTTCTGCAGCTCTCCGGTGCCTTCTTCTTCAGCGCTGGCTGCCTGCTATGTTTGTGTGTTTGCTCGATTTCAAACAGGCAGCCGGCGCGGTCTTCTGTGGCGTCAGGGTCTTCTCTTCTGTTCTTCCGATGTTGCCTCGTCGCCTCTTGTCGCTGTAATGATGGAAGCGCGCCTTGCATCCCATTTATATAGGCATCACCGTCCCATCATGCTCCGGCAGGTACCCACGTGGGTACCTACCGGAGCATGATGGGACGGTGATGCCTATATAAATGGGATGCAAGGCGCGCTTCCATCATTACAGCGACAAGAGGCGACGAGGCAACATCGGAAGAACAGAAGAGAAGACCCTGACGCCACAGAAGACCGCGCCGGCTGCCTGTTTGAAATCGAGCTAACACACAAACATAGCAGGCAGCCAGCGCTGAAGAAGAAGGCACCGGAGAGCTGCAGAAGAACCGGGGTTCGCCGAGTCAAGAGCGGAAGAGGGGAGAAGATGGAAGAAGCCCCCCGGAGTCCGGAGAAGCCCCCCCCGGAGAGCGGAAGAAGAAACCCCCCCCCCCGGAGAGCGGAGAA
This sequence comes from Rana temporaria, assembly GCF_905171775.1. NCBI lineage: Eukaryota > Metazoa > Chordata > Amphibia > Anura > Ranidae > Rana > Rana temporaria. The sequence continues at coordinate 461,120,907 of NC_053490.1, read as the reverse complement.
GACCCCCGGAGAGTGGAAGAAGAAGCCCCCCCTGGTAATTGAGCTAATAACGAAGACAGGGGGGGCGTCCGGAGCAGAATAATAAAATATTTTAAAAAGCCTTGTGTTGTGTGTTTATTAACTTTTACTTTTTGCCTCCAGGTGAATGGGTAGGGGTACGATGTACCCCATATCCATTCACTTAGGGTGGGGGGCCGGTATCTGGGGGCCCCCTTATTAAAGGGGACTCCCAGATTCCGATAAGCCTCCGCCCGCAGACCCCGACAACCAATGGCAAGGGTTGTCGGGAAGAGGTCCTGTCCTCATCAACATGGGGACAGGGTGCTCTGGGGTGGGGGGGCCCGCAGTGCGCCCCCCTGCCCCAGAGCACCCAACCCCCCCATGTTGAGGGCACGCGGCCTGGCACGGCTCAGGAGGGGGGGGGCGCTCGCTCGTCCCCACTCCCTTCCTGGCCGGCCGGGTAGCGTGCTTTGGATACGGGTCTGGTATGGATTGTAGGGGGACCCCCTACGTCAATTTTTTGGCGTGGGGGGGTCTCCTTACAACCCATGCCAGACCTAAGGGCCTGGTATGCTCCTGGGGGGGGAACCCATGCCGGTTTTTTATTTGAAAATTGGCATGGAGTTCTCCCTCAGGAATGCATGCCGCTGTCATTTTTTTTTTTCCCCGACGCAACTTTAAGCCGTCGCGATCCTCAAAACTCGGCGTAACGTAACTTCGCGCATGCGCAGTACGGCCGGCGCGGGAGCGCGCCTCATTTAAATGGGACTCGCCCCATTTGAATAGGAACGCCTTGCGCCGGCGGAATTTTAGTTACACAGCCTGAAATTTCTAGATAAGTGCTTTGTGGATCAGGCACTTAGGTAGAAACTTTAAGGCAGTGTAACTTAAATTGGATTTTTTAAGTTACGTCAGGTTTTTGTGGATCTGGCCCGGTGTTTTTTAGGCAGAGACATCATGGAAGCAGTTGGGATGTAATTTAGAGTGAAAACCACAAATTTGTTAATTCTCCATTCTGATCCTTCAAATTTTCTCGTCGTTGTGGTTGAAAAAACAAATGCAGGTCCTCTATCCCTCAAACCTGGATAGGCAAAATTCATGTAATTAAGATGGCTATATTGCCCAAGTTTTTATATTTTTATCTCCTTCATCTGGGGTAAAACAAAACCTCGAACCTCTAAATCCACTCCGTCTCCCATAATGCTGCGGAGGTTTAGGTCTCCCAAATATTTCTGCTTACTATCATGCTGTACACCTTGAACATTTACCAAAATACCATGCAGTCAAAGAAATTCCTTTATGGGTAACAATTGAGTCTATTGACTGTGACCTTATTTCACGATCTAACATATTATGGTTAAGAGGAACTAATCATACTTTTATTCACAATCTTATCTCAAAACATTCTTTATCCATCTGGGACAGATTCAAAACTTCTCTTGGCCTTCAATCTTTTCATTTACTGCTCCTTTCTTTTGTGAAAAATCCCAGTTTTTACCCTGCCTGGATTGCTCCTAATTCTTTCATAGCATTGAATACAGCTAATGTATCCCATTTATATAATTTGTTATCTGCCTCCTCCATACATTCTTTTCCTACTTTGTGTGATACATTTTGACTTCCTCAATTGTTACTGTTGTATTTGCAAATCAAATTTTTTTCCCCAACCTTATCTCAATTCCAACTCCCAACTATCCTCGATGTCGTGTTTTGAACGCATATGTATTTCTGACCCTCAAGCTAAAGGACAAATTTTAGCTTGTACTAACACTGGTCCACACTTATATGTCTCCAAATGGGAACTAGACCTTAATCACTCATTTAATGCTACTGAATTGTCTAGAATATGGTCCGCCACAAAGTCTGCTTCTTCTAATGGTGTTGCTGTGGAAACTAACTTTAAGGTGCTAACCTATTGGTATTTTGAATATCGAAAGAGATCGAATTGTTCAATTTGAGAAACTCTGGCTTCCTTGGGTTAAGCATTGTTTATCTCCAGACTTTGATGACACACTATTATTGCCTTGGTAATTTTACTCTATTTGCCTTGACTGTACTCTCTATTCTATGTAAAAGAAGAAAAGAATGCAGGCGCCTCTGAGTGCAGACTGTTAAAATTTTATTTGTAAATCACATAGTACAACTCATATTTTAGAATGCAATGAAGGGCTCATCTGTGGTAGTTTGTCCGGTGATGCATCCATAGCACTGGTCTGTAAGGGGAGCCGTCCTGGCCACTATAGACTCTTGTGGCCACTCTAGATTCTTGTGGCTGGCAAGATGGTGGCGAAGCTAGACATTCTTTCACCCCTAACAAATTCAGTCAGTGCCCTGGACGAAGATGCCAAACTGTTAAAAATACCTAAACAGGTAGATGCTGCAGGAGGAAAATATAGGTAATATACCACCCCTCCTATCCAGTGTTTCAGGGAGGCAACACGGGAGCATAAGTGGGGTTTCCATTGTGACCCCTGATGCTATGCTCATGGATAGTGGCTTCTCCAGCATTCAGCAGTTTGGCAGTGTAAGGCCCCTTTCACACAAGCAGACCGATCGAGTCTGCCTGACAATTTTTTGGGCGGACCCTCCACTGCCCTCTATGGATTGGCGCATTTGAATGGACATGTAAACCAATCCTATCTGCTAAAAATAAACAGATGGGAGATCTGTTCCCCATCTGTCTGGTGAATCGAATGACAGTTGGATGTAAGCGTATAGGCAGTCCGTTTACATCCGACTGCCCATAGAGGAAAGCGGGCTGTGTCTGTGTTTCTCCATAGGTGGAGTGGACACAGACTTGTATTCCGCCTGTCCCCACCCCGTGCTCTTCTGGTCCCCCCCCTCTGTTCCTCTGTTTCCCCCCCTGTTCCTCTGTTTCCCCCCCATGCTCCCCCCCCATTTCTCTGGTCTCCCCTGCTTCTCTGGTCCCCCCTGTGTTCCTCTGGTCCCCTCCCTGCTCCTCTGGTGCCCCGTGCGCCTCTGCCCCCCCCCCCCCAAACTCCTCTGGTCGCCCTAGTCCTCTGGTTCCCCGTGATTCTCTGTTCCTCCTCCTTCTCTGGAACCCCCAGCATCGCTTACCTCCTCTCCCTGGCTAGTTATGCAGTGCAGACTGAATACAAATATTATCCTCAGCATGGAGAAGCTCATCGTATGATCTGGAAAATGGCCACACAAAGTTATAACATACCCTTCCTTAGAACTCGTTCTCCTGGTCTTTCATTCCCCCGCTCTTCATCCTGTCTGCTGCCATGGGGAATCTAGATGGAGAGTAGGGGGAGGAAAAAACAGGAGACTGAGTGCTTAGGAAGGTTTTAAATTTTTCCGACAACAAAAGTTCTTGTCGGAAATTCCGATCGTCTGTATGCAATTCCGACGCACAAAAAAACATGCATGCTCAGAATCAAGTCAACGCATGCTCGGAAGCATTGAACTGAATTTTTCTCGGCTCGTCGTAGTGTTGTACATCACCGCATTCTTGACGTTCGCAATTTTAGACAACATTTGTGTGACCTGACTGTGTGTGTAAGCCAAGTTTGATGGAAATTCCTTTGGAAAAAAATATCCACGGTTTTGTTGTTGGAAATTCCGATCATGTTTACGTGGCATTAGACAGTGTATGGATGTATGGATGGATGAGGCTGAACGCTTTAATAAGTGGTACCTACGTTTAGGGCCCTGTGTGTTTACGTATTAAGGTTTAGATTGTTAGATCATGGATATAAACTACTGTTTTTTTTTTATTTTCTCCAGCAAATTCCACCTGTCGCTCCTCACATACACCTGATGACAAGGATATACAATATACTACCATTGAAGGGTACATAGACAACGATATATTTCTCCCCTGTTTTTTCAATATAACACTGATATCCCAGGCAGAATGTAATGATACAGCTGTAATCTGGAGTTATCTAAACACAAATGTACACCTACTAGAATTTAAACTCCAATCATCTAATGTGCAAACCTGGGGAAAGTGGAAACAACAGCGTATAATGTACGATAAAAGCAAGAACGGGAACTTTTCTATAATAGTTTCAAATGTGGATTTGGAGGTCACTGGAAATATATCATGCACCTTATATGATGGAATTAACTATATAATGGCAAAGAGAATACTTCAAGTGCTCATCAAAGGTAAATTTGTACACAGTATAACACAATAGTGCTAATTAATTTAATGGTAATGAAAGTGGTTATTTTTTATAGTTTTGAAAACAAAATTTAAATAAAGTTTGCATAGCAATTTGCCCTGTGAAATTGCATGTACCGTATTTATCGGGGTATTGCGCGCTCTGGCGTATATCGCGCACCCCTAAAGTGGACCCGACATTCCTGTAAAAAAAGATTTTAGTACTTACAGTTTTGGTGTCTTGCGCGGCGTCCATCGGCGGCCTCGTCGGGTGTCCTCTTCGTCGGGTCCGGCGTCCTTCTGCGACGTCCTCCCCGCTCGATCCCCGCTTTCCCGCGCCGATTTTGAATACTGCGCCGGCATATACCGAGCGCAGTACACTCGTGTATAGTCGGGCTGGCTCGGCTACTCTCGTGCTCATGTCCTGTACGTCCAGGACGTGAGCGCGAGAGGAGCCAAGCCTGCCCGACTATACACGAGTGTGCTGCGCTCGGTATATGCCGGCGCAGTATTCAAACTCGGCACGGGAAAGCGGGTATCGGCGTATACCGCGCACCCACGATTTTGCCCTGATGGCTCCCTGGGGCCATACTCACTGTATGAATTACAGTATGGACTCACCAGGTCCTAACCCGCAATCGCTGAGCACCACCGAATGGCCGCCGAGGATGACAGCTGGTCAGTGCCAACCGCCACATCCTAAATATGGTCCCACTGGAAACGACTGGGCCGCGCTCAGCCCCTTGACATCATGTCTGGCGTGGGCGCCCCTGTAAGGCGCATGTGCGATATCACCACCCCTTCAGAAAGCCAGAGGCATCCAAAGGAGCTAGAGGACCCACACAGCGCCCTCATCCCGATGAACAAGGACATACAGCAGGATGTAAACAAGAAGACCCAATGGGACCCCCCGTCTATCAGGGGTGCCCGAATGTCTGCCAAAAGACTGGATCAGGCAAACAGTCAGGCCTCCACCAATGCTGAAAAAATGTGAACACACATATATTATATGTACAATTTTCTGTCCTTTTATAGAAACGGCTTAAAAGTAAATGCTGCATTTAACCCAGGCGCTTTTTGATTATAGATCCATTTAGATTCCTGTTTAACCCCCCCCCCCCCCCATTGGAGTTTTGAGTAATTTTTTTTAAAGGCAAAAAAGGAAATCACTGTAGGATCAATGCAAGGGCATTGGTCACATCCTTCACACTGGTAGGTGCCCATACCTCCCACAGCTCCATCCACCATTTCTGGGGATGAATAATGACTGTGGACCAAATTATCCCTGACTGAACGAGATCTACGAAATCTTTAGGCGGTTCTGTACATACTTGCAAATTATGTTATCCTCAGCCAGGAAATGCCAATTTCAAGCCAAGGTATCCATCAGACGGGAAGCATAGAATGTCATTTTGTCGGCTCGTCATAGTCTTTTACGTCACCGCGTTCTTACCAGTAAAAAGTTCACCAGACTTTTGTGTCACTGTGTGTATGCAAGGCAGGTTTGAGAGGAATTCCGTCGGGAAAACCATTGTTTTTTTTTTCCAACGGGAAAACCGCTCGTGTGTACGGGAAAAAATTGTTTCCGTTTTAGTGTAGCAATAGAAAGTTCTTCAGGCCCTGCCAGCCCTTCTGGCTACAGCCGTCCCTCTCCACTGCCCATGACACCACAGTTCACTCCACTGGCTCTGCACCCATCCCAGAATGCATGCTCCCAGTCCTCTCAGGCGTGCCTCCCCAGTACTCCTGACTGTGCATGTCACTCACCAGCCCTCCTGGCTGCGACCAGTTATTCCTCTTCCTGGAGACTTGCCCGGCAATGCTTTCTCCTGCTGTCCTCTCTTGCTCCTCCTGTGCCTCCTATCCAGAACCTTCACGATTTATTGAAGGGGCTCTGTCCGCACCCGAGCCCAGGCCCAAGGTCACCCCCCCCAAACTGGGGGGCTCCCTCAAAGGTCCCAGATAGCCTAGCATTCCATCTCAAAACTCTTAACAACTCCAACTCCTCCCCAGCTGGGCTGACCTTGGGTACTTAAGGAGGCCTGCCCCCTGCCGATCCAAGTTTGGGATTAGTCAGGGCTCCTTAGAGTACCCCACTCAGCCACCCCTCTCCTCCTTTCTTTACAGTACTTTAGAGAAAGCTATAGAAAGAAGAGGGAGGTCTCAGTGTTGCTGCCTGTGAGTCACCAGCTGCTAACCTGAGCAACTCCCATCCCAGACCAGATCAAAACAACGGACGCTCTCCATCCAATCTGACAGAGCTTAAGCTATTTTGAAAAAATGGGCAAAAATGTCACTCTCTAGATATGCAAATCTGGTAGAGACATACCCAAAAAGACTTGCAGCTGTGATTGCAGTGAAAGGTGGTTCTACAAAGTGTTGACTCAGGGGGGCTGAATACAAATGCGCGCCACACTTTTCACATAATTATTTGTCCAAAATTTGGGAAACCATTTATCATTTTCCTTCCACTTCACAATTATGTGCCACTTTGTGTTGGTCTATCACACAAAATCCCAATAAAATACATTTATGCTTTTGGTTGTAACATGACAAAATGTGGAAAATTTCAAAGGGTATGAATACTTTTTAAGGCACTATATATATATATATATATATATATATACATACACACATACAGTATAGACATTTATACAGCATATGTTTGGTAATATTGGTTGTAATGTAAGCATGGGTTCAGACTTCATCATATGAGAATCTAGTTACACCCAAAAGCTTGTATATTAACCTTTATGTCTTTTATCTCAGAGAAGGATCTTGCAGAAGACTTGCTGTTACCTCTCACCATCGGCGGTGGCCTCTTGTTTATACTGGTTGCTGTGGTTGTGGTTGGTGTTTTGAAGATCAGTGGTAAGAATTTCTGACATTTCTCACACACTTGAACAACCTTGTTTTACTGCCACTAATAGTTTGCCGGCCAATTACATTTTATACTCTACACATGAATGTTTTCCAAAAGCTCTTTAAAGGGTCACTAAAGGAATTTTTTTTTTAAGCTAAATAGCTTCCTTTACCTTACTGCAGTCCTGGTTTCATGTCCTCATTGTTCGTTTTTGCTCTGATGTTGCTGTAATTCTGCTCTGTTCTGGACACTTCCTGGTTGTCTGTTTCCTTTGGACCACAGTACTGGGAGCTTCTAGTTTCGTTTTCAAACCCTCACTTCTCTATGGCTCTTTTGATATCAAAAGAGACAGGAACAACAAGCGCCCAGAGGCAATTTAGTTCGCATGTGCTGCGCTATATAAGTTCTTCACTCGCTCACTCACTATACAGCACAGAGGCAGCATAACATGCAAAAACGAAACTGAAACTAAAGGTACATTATATGATTGTTTTTTATCTATTTTTAATAGTTTTTAAAAGGAATCAGTTAACTATTATGTCTCTATACCCTGTAAACAGTCATTTGAGCAAAACATTTTTTTTCCTTTACAACTCCTTTAAGAAAAGTTAAATACTTTGGACAAACATATTCACGTAGATCGGCGCATCTTTGTTCCGGCGTAGCACATCTCATAGCGTAACGTAAATTGTCCGGCGTAAGCCCGCCTAATTCAAAGTAGGAAGGTAGTGGGCGTGATACATTTAAATTAACCGAGACCCCATGCAAGTGAAGGGCCGAACGAACGGCGCATGCGCGCGCATACTCAGGATCACGTCGAATTTACTCCCTAAGATACGACGCTCAATGCCTACGACGTGAACGTAACCTATGCCCAGCCCCATTCACGTACGACTTACGACTTACGTAAACGACGTAAAATCCGACGGCTGTTCCGTCGTCCATACCATTGCATGGGATGCGCCTCCTATAGGTGGAATAACTTTACGCCGGACGTACGCCTTATTTAAACGGCATATACTACTGCGACGGGCGCAAGTACTTCGTGAATCGGCATATCTCGGTCATTTGCATATTCGACTCGTAAATCAATGGAAGCGCCCCTTTGCGGCCAGCGTAAATATGCGCCTAAGATACAACAGTGTAGGAAACTTACGTCGGTCGTATGAAGCCAAAATTCAGGTGTATCTTAATAGCAGAATCAGGCGCATAGATACGACGGCGCATCCCTGCACTTATGCGGCGTATCAGTAGATACGTCGGCGTAACTGCTTGAGGAATCCGGGCCGTAACATTCTTTTTTTGCTTTCAAATTTAAAATGTGTAAATTCACAAATTTGGAATGAGCAGTGGTTAGGTGCGGTCATCTGCACCGTGTTATGCACACTACAAATTGCATAGTCCCTGGACTCTAGTCCATCTATGGAGCAAACAAGGGAATGTGGCTACGCTTCTACATACAGTGGGACCATGGAGAATGAATGTAGCCACCCTCTAACATCAAGCCAAATCACATTATCAAAAACAAAGAAATTTAGAGGTTTGGAGGAGACTGAGAGCAATAGAAGGGACTTTAGTTACATACATGCTTTTTTTAAAACCAGAGTTTAGTGTAATTTTAAAGAGAAACTACAGACAAATCAGCATTTCATTATTAAACTAGGTCACAGCAAAAAGCCGGACAAACCATTAGGTTCTAACCATTTCTCACTGTAAAAGTAATTTTATTGTTGTATGTGTTCTTATGAAAAAGAGTCTATTCACATCTTGTCCCAGCAATGCAAAAGGAACTGAGGGAAAACTTCCCTAATGGATACACAGATTGCAGCAAAAACCTAAAAGTGAATTCCATTTTTGCATCTTTCCACCTTCCAAATCTGGAGTTCTACTTTAACAACATACCTTCTTTCTCTGCTTATGAACCCAACCTAGCAGCACAGTGGTTACACATGAATGTTTTAACATTTTTGATGACATCACCTGGAGGCCCCACCCTGACAAGGGGTGAACTCTCCAGGTGATGTCATCGGATGGCCACGCCCCATGGCTATATGAGGCCTCGTACACACGACCGAGGAACTCGACGGGCGAAACACATCGTTTTCCTTGTCGAGTTCCTTGTTAGGCTTGTCAAGGAACTCGACAAGCTTGCTTTGCGTACACACTGTCAAGACAAAATCTCCTTGTTCTCAAACGCGGTGACATACAACACATACAACGGCAGGGGAAGTTCGTTTCCACTGGCTAAACTCTTGGGGCTGGTTTTGCTAATCTCATGTGTTTGCGTGTTAAGTAAAAGTTTGGTAAGAGACGATTTGCACTTTTCAGTCTGTTACAGCTTGAAAAATGTGTTATCTCCATTACAAATGCTACTTTTACTCCTGTCTCATACTTTATTCTGAGCAAGCGCGGGTTTCTTAGCATACACACGCTCGGGTTTCTCGTCGGAAACCAGCCCGACCAGGAACTCGATGAGCCAATTTGAGACTCCCGTCGAGGACTTGCTCTCTTTTTGGCTCGTCAAGTTTCTCGACAGTTTCCTCGACGAAAATGTACACACGACCGGTTTCCTCTGCAAAAAAATATCTCCCAGCAAGTTTCTTGCTGGTTTTTGCCGAGAAACTCGGTCGTGTGTACGAGGCTTCAGAGTCGGCAGAGAGCGGGTGACAACAAAACAGATGAAGACATCAACAGAACAAGAGTGTCTTTTAAAACATTTTTAGCGGGTAACCGGTGTTGAGGAAGAAGACCGCAGCGGGAATAGACATTGGCGGTGGAAAGACAGTTTGATGAGAAGACGGCAAGAAGGAGAAGACAGTGGGAAGAGACAGCTCAAGGAGGAGACGGCGGGAAGAGACGGATTAATAAAAGAATTGTCAAAAACTAGCTCTTGTGTTTTTATTACATTTCACTGCTTTTTTGGTGAATGGGTAGGGGTATGATATACCCGATACCCATTCACATGGGGAGGGGAGATTCCTCCATCCACTTTGGTGAACACTAGAAAAATTTGTGAATAATCCACAATTTGTGTTTTTTGTATTTGATGTCATATGGAACACTTATGAACTTTGTTTCAAATGTTTTCATTAGTAATTACACATTTTTTTTTTTCTGCATGAATTTTACACACTAATTTATAGAGTTGCATTTTATTGAAGTTTTTTTGCACATATATTTTTGCACATAGCACTTTGTTGTATATTTTCTGATTTGTATTAATTGATAAATTTTACTTTTTTACTCATTTAGCACCTTGCACTTTAAAATATTTTGTTTAGTAGATTTATATGAGTGTGTGAGCACAGATTGTAGTATAATGGTGATAGCGCTGTCCATTTTATTTATATTCGATAACTCCATCTACTTTGCTTGTGTGGATGGGGGAATCCGTTCATTTATTTATTTTTGATCAGCCCACTGTCTGTTTGAAAAAAAAAAAATACATATATGGCCAGCTTATCACTGTGCAATGCAACAAAAACTGATTAGCATAACCTCCTCTCCATATTGTTTGTGTGCACAGAGATCAATGGGATGCTAAAGGGACATTCAAGTAGTAATTGTAGCTTAAAATATATTTAAAATACATTTTTTACTTTTCTTTGAAGTAATTATAGAGAATGTGAATGAAGCACATCTGGACAAAAGCACACACCAAGTCACTGAAGGAAGCATAGTGAGATATTTACTAAAGCTGGTGCACACAGAATTTGGTGCATAGCGCACTCCCAGCACAGAGACAGGGGTCTTGCCGAGAGCCCCAGGCCCCGTACTAACGATCGGGACCCAAAACATCCGATTCCAGGTCACCTGATCGCTGTGGTAGCCTTTACTTTTTGGTACAATAAATATCCCCCACAAATCTATAAAAAAAAAGTTATTTTTTTTCTCAGTTTAGGTCGATACGTATTCTTCTACATATTTTTGGTAAAAAATCGCAATAAACGTTTATTGATTAGTTTGCGCAAAAGTTATATAGTGTCTACAAAATAGGGGATCGTTTTATGGTAATTTTATGAATATTTTTTTTTAATTAGAAATGGCGGCGATCATCGATTTTTATCGGGACTGCGACATTATGGCGGACACATCGACCATTCATATTTATACAGCGATCAGTGCTATAAAAATGCACTGATTACTGTGTAAATGTGACTGTCAGGGAAGGAGTTAACCACTAGGGGGCTAGGTGTGTCCTAGGGTGTGATTCTAACTGCGTGGGGGCGTGGCTTACTGTGACACATCACTGATCGCTGCTCCCGATTACAGGGAGCAGATGATCAGTGTCCTGTCATTATGCAGAATAGGGAGATGCCTTGTTTACACAGGTATCCCCCCGTTTTACACGGGTATCCCCCCGTTCTGCAGCTCTGTGACACGATCGCGGGACACCGGCAGACATCAAGGCGGGTCCGGCAGGCATGGTCACGGAGCCATGCCATTCTGCCGAGGTATATCTACATGACGCGGTCGGCAAGTGGTTCAGCTTATTTATTTAGGCTCCATTCACACTTGTGCAACTCCAAAGTCGTGCAATTTTCATTGCGACTTTGATGTAACTTTGTTGCAATTTTAGATGGGTGCGACTTGGATGTGACTTTGGCTGTTGATTTTGACTTTGACTATTGCACAACGGTCGCATTGAAAACATTAAAATGTGAATTATGAAAGTTTACATAAAAGTCACCTCAAAGTTGTGCAGGAACCTTTTTAAAGTGGCTGTGACTTTAAGTCAAACTGATTTGAATGGCTTCCATTAAAATACACGAGCTGTGACTTGTCATGAGACTTTGTGTTCAAAGTCATGTGACAAATCGTACAAGTGTAAATGGAGTCTTTTTTTTTCTTTTTTTTTTTCAATTTTTTTTTGTTATATCCGAGGAATCGGCCCACAGGGACCACAGCATAAACAGTACATCAGATCACATCAAATCAACAAAACAGTCACCTGAGATAGGTTCTCCTGAGATAGCGATGGAGTATCAATACCCCCGGTGCACCATGCTGGCACACTGTGATCCACCGGGACCGGCCCCTTCTTTATCTAAAGAAATTAGTATAAAATAGGTGAGAAAATTGAATAGAGCAGGCAAGACAGCCCAGGTATAGCAAGAAATTGGGGGGGGGGGAGTGTGTTTTCCTGACGAGATTCCTGGCAAGTTTTTCTTGCAAAGCCGTGCATACAGACGGCCCTTCAAAAGTACACGGTTAAACCCACAAGTGTTTTTTCTTTTTACAACTATTACTTTTTGAAAGATAAAAAATGCATTTTATATACAACTATACAGATCAGATTAAAATGAGGGACAAATGAGAAGCAACGAGGGACAGAGGGACTTTGTTCCAAATCAGGGACAGTCCCTCGAAATCAGGGACAGTTGGGAGCTATGTTTGGTGGCAGTATTGAAGACTTGAAAAGTAGAGATGCACGGTTTGTCATATGATTATAAATCACTTTGAACTTGCAATTATTATACTGTAAATGATTATATTTTTCCCATCAGGTCGCAGAACTCAAAACTGTGAAACACACACAGATACGGCTATATATTCTACAATAATATGTAAGTTTATTTTTTTAATAATCATATATATCAGAATATTAAATCAGTCCCTGGGGATACAGTTTGCTGTATATGACTAGTATGGAGAAACCATGAAGGCAGCCCTAGTGGGAACTGTAACCAGAACTCCAGCATTGCAATGCCCCAGCTCTACCCTCACCATCCTCACCAGTGGTTGCAGCATTTCCGTTGCACAAACTGAGGCTTAGCAGAGTAGGTTTATTCTCCTTTTGTAATTAGTCAGCCACCTACTATTACCTCTCTGAGTTGGCATAACGTGTACTAGTGAGGGCACTCACACTATTGCAGTGCATAAACCCACGCACATTGACATGTTTTATGCATTTGCTTAGGTCTGTATTATGCACTAAGGGTAATTTTGTTAAAAAGAGAAGATGGGCTTTTTTTTTTTTAAATCATACTTACCTAGGTGGGGTAGCGGCATCGGTCCAATGCTACATCTGTCCCCCACCGATTCTAAGGCTGAAAACCGAGCGATCAAAGACCTCCAATCGCTCGGTTTTCTGCCCTGCCTCCGCACTTACTAGAGCACCCCTGGGCTGTGGAGGGGCTGGCTTAAGCTCTCTGAGAGGCTGAGCTGGGTGCCGGTCCAGGCATGTGGGCGGATCTCATCTTTATTATCACAATATTTCCTGAGCCTGGACCAGCTCTCTGACATCAGCCCACAACAGACTTCAGCCCACTGTCTGCTGAAAACGGGTCACAAGAGTGCAGAACGTACTGCGCTCCTGTGTTCCACAGGAGAAGAACAGCCAAACAAGCCTTGGTTGTACTTCTCCTTTAAAGCAGGCCTTTCATTTAAATAGGCTTCATAATGTTTCCGCATGCACCAAAAAGGTACATGTACGTTTTTATCCAGCGCACAGTACTGCAATACACATTAATGTTGTACTGAGCTGCAACGCACATCCGTCGGCAAGGTGTGTGGGAGTGCCATTCAGAATAAATGGAACCCGTTACGCATGTAACTGGCGCATTGCTACAACCCAAAAGTGTGAATGAGCCCTGACTGTTTTATGTCTGAGGCCTCGTACACACGACCAAGTTACTCGTCGGGCAAAACACATAATTTTCCTCGTCGAGTTCCTTGTTAGGCTTGTCGAGGAACTCGACAAGCTTGCTTTGCGTACACACGTAACAGACAAAATCTCCTCATTCTCAAACGCGGTGATGTACAACACATACAACGGCAGGGGAAGTTCGATTCCACTTGCACAACTCTTGGGGCTGCTTTTGCTAATCTTATGTGTTTGCGTGTTAAATAAAAGTTTGGTAAGAGACGATTTGCACTTTTCAGTCTGTTACAGCTTTAAAAATGTGTTATCTCCATTACAAATGCTACTTTTACTCCCGTCTCATACTTTAATCTGAGCAAGCGCGGGTTTCTTAGCATACACACACTCGAGTTTCTCGTCGGAAACCAGCCCGACCAGGAACTCGACGAGCCAATTTGAGACTCCCGTCAAGGAAAAAGAGAACTTGTTCTCTTTTTTCCTCGTCGAGTTCCTCGACAGTTTCCTCGATGAAAAACGTACACACGACCAGTTTCCTCAGCAAAAAAGCTCTCCCACCAAGTTCCAGATTCTGCCGAGGAAACTGGTCGTGTGTACGAGGCCTCATTTACACTGTTTTGCATTTTTGTTGTGTGCTGATGGCATAGGGCTGATTATTTGGCTTTTAAATTCAATATCATCAGGCTTATTTAATAACTCAAGAGCAAAGTACAACTCCTATGCAGGAGGTTTCAATATCTTAAAGTGTATATACACCCAAATAGACAAGTAATATACTGCATATGTGGGGTAAGACACTGCTCAAAACCAACCCAGTGCTTCAGATGTGGATATGACTGTGTATTTCCTCAGCCAGTGCTGCTGCGGCCATGTCCCCTGACATGTTTCGCCCCGGTAGGCAAGCAAAAAATTTCAGGGGGCATGGCCGGAGCACCGATGGCTGTGGCCATACACAGCCATATCCACATCTGAAGCACTGAGTCAGTTTTGAGAGGCGTCTTACCCCACATATGTCCACGTTTCTGAATTGACGCCTAATGCCTGCTTCCATTTTCTGAATACTAGTAGAGACGCCTGTTATCATTCAGCTTTGAGCGGTGCTCCATGTCCACACGTGATCACAGTGTAATGTATTGCAGTTAGCTTACCAGTCATTAGTTGTGGAGGCTGCATTCATTTTATTTTTTTCAGGCTTTATTCCTTTATTTTCACCCAGTGATCCTTCCAGTAAAACATTTCCTTTCCTAGAGTGACAACGCTCACTCTTCTGTACCTACGCATGAGCAGAGCTTTCATGATTTGGGCTACAGACACTTCTACAATCCTTATTCCCATTACATAGGGGTGAGGTGTTCTGTAGTTCACAGAAGATAGACAGAAATGTTTGATATTTCAGTTCAGTGCACAGGAAGCTACAAAGATGCAAGATCAAAAGGCACTTTTCTGTTTTCATGCTAAATGTTTTTAACCTCAAAAAGGAAATCGAATGCAGCTTCCACATCTAAATATCGGTAAGCTGTAAAATGTGGATTTTGTGCTCTTGGGTTTATATTTACTTTAAAGAAGAACTTTTTTGCAAAATGGTGAAAATCGAACATACGCAAAAAATTTAAATATCCAAATTTCTCTAAAAAACCTGGAGGTTTTCATTTTTCACAGTTTGCAAAAGACCCCCCCCCCCCCCAAACCATATATTTTCTGAAAGCACATGACCAATAGAATAAAAAGATGGTGCTACTGATTTTTAAGGCCCTGTGATTTTTGTGCAAATGTTTATCAAATCACTATTTTCACCAACAAAATTAATAAAAAATCTTTATTTGCACATATAAACACAATATAGCTTGTGTAATTCCTGCTAAAATCCTACTAAGGCTTTGTTCAGTTGGGTGTACTAAAGCGGAAACATGGAGGGCTGTGTTTACCTGCACAGGGATGCACAAGTATTCTGTGCATCCCTGTACAGGCAGTCCTATTCATGTCAACTGAGATGCAGCAGTTGCAAGGACAGATCTGAAAAACATGCAGGTGGAGGTGCATGGACCCAAACGCAGACAGTGTGAATTCAGGGACATGCGCCCACACGGATGTCAAGTTGGGAGCAGTGGCTGTGTCCTTGCAGCTGCTGCGTCCCAATTGACATGAATGGGACTGCCTGCATGGTGATGTATGGTATACCTGTGCATCCCTCTGCAGCTAAGCAGTTGCAGTGCATTTGTCGGCAAAAATTAGGTTAAAACAGGTGGTGAGGTGGCATCACATCACTTTCTCACCACCTGTCAGTAGCCTCAGTAGTGTAGGCTCAGGCTTCAGAGGCAGAATGGCAGCAGGGGGGGGGGGGGGGGGGGGTGGCATAAGCATGTTTTTCTTTGCACTGACCTGGCAGCGAAAGGGTTAGAGGAACCAAACGGTAAAATAATGTCCAGCTGAAGTCCATTTTATTACAAAGTACAAATATACTTCCTCAATGAATAAATATAATGTTATTTTATTACAGGTGATCAAAGAGTAATGAAAGAAAATGAAATCTATGACAAGATTTGGCATGACTGAATACTGCAGTAAATTATGAAAACTATGAAATTATGAATTTATAAAAACAAACAGAAAAGAACATTGTATAATGCCTTTTTGGACCATTGTAACACATGAAAAACTCATACTGTAAATACAACAATAAAACAACACTGATACTTCAGAATGTTGTTTCTATTTGCTAATAATAACTTATGAGGCATCTTCTTTTCCTTGTGGTTCTCGCTTTGTTCTTGGGTACATCATGGTGAGCAGCTCCATCTCTGGGGTGGTTTCAACTGTTGAGTCTTAAATTAAGTTTACTGTATGGGAAGAAAAACACCCTCACAGCATTGGAACCCCCAGCTTTAAAACTGCTTCTGACATTTTTACTATAGTCCAAAATTGCCTTAAACAATCTTGGTTCCGATCCCCCAATCCCCCTGATGAGTCAAAAATTGAAACCGAATTCAAAGGCACAATTGGGAAATTGTGATGGCCTAACCATTGAATTAGGCATTTGGGCTGTGGCTGTCTGTTGTTTTTGTATAGGTGAGGTGTTGTTGTATGGTGGCCCACATGGTCAATGCAACATTTGGGCTGTGACTGCTGAATGCCCCACATGGTAGGAGCACTAACCCAACAACATATTGAATATTTTTTTGCTTCAAGAGTAAGGACTTTTATAAAATACCAAATACCATATCTGTCCATGACATGATACATTTAGGCCATATAGCATAAATAATGTATGCCAACTTTCACCATCTTTATATTTTCCCCTTCCAGGCACTGTATGCTGAAAATTGGTACAATTCGATCAAAAGGATGATGGGTGTCAGGGAGTTTAAAGGGCACACTATTATCACCAATCATATGAGATGGAATGTTTTAGGCCTGTGTTTTTAGTCAATAAAGTTTTGTTATATGCTTTTATATAAAACATTTCAGTTTTGTACCCTTTAAAATCTCAGCCACCCATTATTTTTTGATTGAACTGAATTTTGGGATGGGCACTGATATCTAGGTTCTTGAATCACACCTCTCCTTTTTGTAGGAAATTGGCACAAGGAGATTAATAATAAAAAAATATATATATGTTATTTTAACTTTTAACTTGTTTCTGCTAAAATTACTATAGCCAGAAACTGAAAGTCGGCTGTTATACATTTGACCAGCTCAAACACAAACTTTCCTGGCTTATTTTAAATGAACAGCTGGCAGCAACCCTACATGATAATTGAAGGTGTTTGAAAGGGTTAGGGGCTTGTGGATCACATATTTGACTAATGATCCTCGGACTACGCCTGACTAGGTTCCCCCCTGGTTGAAGTGGACCAGAACGCCGGAGTCCTTTCCCCATTCCCCTCCTCCCTTCTTTTCATCCTGTTTTCCTTTTTTTTTCTTGATTTTGTTATTGAGAAATTCGGACTGCGTAATTCCGCGCTTGTGGGGGATGGAGCGTCCGCTTCTATTTGGTTGATGGGATTTGTGTTCCCTAACATGAAGGACATACTCTGAACCCCATTAAATAATTTTACAGTCCGTTATGCAGTCTATTTGTAAACTAGAAAATTGTACCATGGTTAACTAAGCATCAATTTTACAGATTATGGTTATATACCTCTGATATATGTGAGAACAGTTGTCTCAGGGGGCACGGCCCTTTGCCAATGCGGATTGTTGTAGTATGTCTTTCGCTTTGTACTAATGCAGTTACAACATATGACTTTCTGCCTTTATACTATATGCAATCTATATTGCAGATGTTGCATATTGTTCAAAATCAATGCCGGAATCTCTTTAGTAGGAATGGGCCGAACGACCCCGTTCGGTCCGCACCAGAACTTTCGAACAATGCGAAAGTTCGGAGCCAAATAATGAACCCCATTGAAGTCTATAGGGCCCAAATGTGAAAAATCGAAAGTGCCCATTTTGATGGCTTATATGCAAGTAATCTGGCACACAATGGTTGTGGGGGTCATATATCAAAGAAAACAAGTTTGCAAAAAATGTAGTTTTTAAATGAGCAGTGATTTATTGATGCTTAAATTGAAAGCATAGAAATTAAAATTTCCTTCCCATATAGTGCCAGGCCCCTTAGTCTACCTGTAAAGTGGCACATCCGTACTTCATTATTTTATAAGCAATGGCTTGCAGAGCCAGTCTGTATGATGGGGCTTCAATGTAGTAAATGGGGAACAAGATTAGAGATTTTTTGGATAAACTCTGGTGTCTCTGATAGCAGGTAATAACAGGTGAGGAAAAATTGGTCTTTGGGTGTCGGTGGTGCCTTCACACCGTAACCTTATAAAGGTACTCTTGATGAAAGCAAGAATTGGCCTTGCTGTCAAAAATTAAAATGATATGCAGTTCCAAACAGGTATGGAAAAATTGGTCTTTCTTTGGGTGCTAATTGTGCCCATGAAATCTACACCAAAAAAATCCTTCCAGATGAAATCCACACCCGCAACGCTAGGCAGCCTAGAAGTCCTGCAGAGATTCCACATTCCAAAAACACGGAATCAGTGACATTGGCATCAGGGTCTTCATAGCTGCTGGTAACCCAGGACTGATTCATTTTGATGAATGTCAGACGGTCCACCGAGTCTGTGGACAGACAGATTCTATTATCAGTAACAAAACCTCCAGCAGCACTGAATGCCTAATCGGAAAGCACCCTGGATGCAGGGAAGCCCAGCAGCTCGATTGCATACTGGGCAAGTTGTGGCCAGTGGTCTATTCTCATGACCCAGTAAGCCAGTGGATCATCAACTGGAAAGCATTCCGCCTTCTCCACCGCATCTCTATGTTTTCCACGACACTGTAACCTACCAGAGTCGGGAAAAGCATTCGATAAACTCATCATTAAGGTGTCCTCAAGAGATTTCATCTTCTGCACTCTCTGTGGGGACTGGATGAGTTCTGAGACTTTCCCCTTGTAACGATGGTCAAGGAGGGTTGCCAACCAAAAGTGATCCTTCTCCTTTATGCCACTTATTCTTGGGTCCTTTTGCAGACTTTGAAGCATTAGGGAGCCCATGCACTGCAAATTTGCGGAGGCATGAGAAGCAGGGGTCACTGAGGATTATAATATCTGGAACTGCCTCCTGCCAGCCACGTACTACTCCCAAGGGTTCTGGGGATGGAAAGCCATCTCTTATGCCGCGTACACACCATCACTTTATGTGATGAAAAAAAACGACACTTTCTGTGAAGTAAAAAATGACGTTTTTGAAACTTCAATTTTCAAAGACGAAGTTGCCTACACACCATCGTTTTCTCACAATGATCTTGCAAAGTGAGGTTACATTCCACCACGTTTTACCATTGAAGCTCGCTTCATAAGTAGCTTCTGGGCATGCGTGGATGAAAAAACGTCTTAGAAAACGACGTTTTTTGCTACACACGGTCAATTTCTGTGAAGTAAAAAGTGCACTTTTGAAAAACGACACATAAAATTGAAGCATGCTTCAATTTTTTTTGGTCGTTTTTTACAAGACATAAAACGACGTTTTCCCCCACACACAGTCAATTAAAGTGACGTTTTTAAAAACGTCATTTTTTTTCATCACATAAAGTGATGGTGTGTACGGGGCATTACTGTTTGACATATGTCTTGCTCTGCTTCAATGCCTCCAAAACTGACAGAATCCTTCTCCTCCTCCTCCCGCTCTTCTTGTGTATTCTGTGGCATAGGAACAATGGCGTCTACATAAAGTGGCCCTTGGGCAGAAAGGAAGTCCCCCTCTTCCTCCCACTGCTCTGCCTCAAATGCCCTGTCCATAATGCTAGGCAGGTTCTGCTTCAGCAGGAACACAACAGGGATTGTGTCACTGATGCATGCATTGTCACCGCTCACCATCCTTGTGGCCTCTTTAAATGGTGACAGTACAGTGCATGCATCCTGTATGAACAGCCATTGTCATTGTGCCATACTCACACAGGTACTCGTTGATGGCTCTCTGCTGTATGTGCAGCCACTGCAGCATTTCCAAAGTCGTCTTCCACCTGGTGGGCATGTCACAAATCAGGCGGTTTACGGGCAGCTAGAATTCCTGCTGAATTTTAGCCAACCGAGCACTTGCTGTGTATGACCGCCTGAAATGGCTACCAACTTTCTGCTTGAGCAGATCTTCCAAACCTGGCTACCTATTTAGGAAATGCTGCACCACCAAATTGAGGACATGTGGCAGGCAGGGCACATGTGTCAACTCTCCCTGTCTAACGGAGGAAAGGAGGTTTATACCATTATCGCGCACCACCATTACTGGCTCCAGCTGATGTGGCGTGAACCACCTCTGGTCCTGCACCTGCAGAGCTGCAAGAATCTCTGCTCCGGTGTGGTCCCTGTCCCCTAGACAAACCAGCTGAAGCACTGCTTGGCACCTTTTAGCTTGACTCATTGAATAGCCCCTTGAACGCTTAGAGGATACTTGTGGTTTATAGGACAATTCAGCAGGGGGGGGCATGGAGGAGGGGGTAGAGCTGACAAATCTTGCATCATTACCACTAGCTGTATGAGACGTGGGGGCACAACAAGTTGCAGCACTGAGCTCTGTTCTACCTCATTTCAAGTTGCAAGCAGAGTTACCCAGTGTGCTGTGAATGAAATATATCGTTCCTGACCATGCTTGGTGGACCATGTGTCAACAGTAACGTGGACCTTGCGGCTCGCCCACGGATGCCACAACATTGCCTTTGTGCTAGTACAGAGCTGGAATGACCTTACATGAAAAGAAATGGCGACTGGAAACCTGCCATTGTGGTACAGCACATTCTGCAAATTCATGGAAGGGGGCAGAATCCACCAGATGGAAAGGCAGAAGTTGTAGAGCCAGCAGCTGTGATAAGCTTGCATTTAGACACTGGGCATGTGGATCGCAGTGACTGTATATTTTTTTTCACTGCAGCAGATGGGGCAGAAAAAAATTGCTGGCTATAGCCTACAGCTGGTGGTGTGCTGCTGGCAGATGTGCTGGGACCTGGGACACCCTGCTCTATACCATCATGCCTGTCAGTGGAGGCTGCTGAGAGATCATGAAGTATAGCAGGGGCAGACTGAGGTGAGTAAGGAGGATGAGTGGTGGGAGGTTAAATGCCTTGTCAAGCATGTAGTACCCAAATGACTGGTATTTTTGCAAAGCATGATGTGCTTGAGACAAAGTTTGCAAATTGCAACAGTGCGATCGGCTGCACATGTGCTAAAAAAGGTTTAGACAACTGAGCTGTGGCAAGTGGGCCGGGAAGTAACAGCTCCACAATGTGATGAAATAGGGTGGCTGCTCTCTACTCTTCGATGATGGCTGCCTCGTTGGGGTTGTGCCTCACTTTCCTCCTCTGCTCTATCTGGCACCCAAATCATGTCAGTGACATCATCATCATCATCATCATCTCCTCCATCCTCATTACCACTGCAAACAACTTGGCAATACGCTGCGGCTGGGGGAACATGACTGCCAATTTATGTACCAGTGTTCTCACCTCTCTGTAGGCACATGTTCCTGCTTTCTTCAACCTCAGAGTCAGAACCAACATCTGAATCAAGTAATGGCTGTATATCGTCAAGGAGCAAGTGGCTGACACTGTATTCAAATAACTCAGCTTACTCCTCCATGCCTGATGCTGGGGCTATGGCAGAAATAGCTGTGGGCAAGGAGACAGGTTTGGTATCTGGAGGGGAATGTCATACCTCCCAACTTTTTGAGATGGGAATGAGGGACACCTATCAGCAAAAGTATGCAGGCATAAGACACACCCCCTGCCACGCCCCCTTAAAGGAGAAATGTACAAAAAAAACAAGATTGGTTGAACCCACAAGTACTTTTTTTTACCACTGCTATTTCTTTAGATTGGCTTTTGGAATTTACAAATACAGCAATTTAAAAATCAGATGAATGGTTTAGTGCTGAAAAACACTTTTTGATAGATAAAAAGTGCATTTTATATACATCTATACTATATAGATCAGACCAAAATGAGGGACAAATGAGGAGGAAAGAAGGACAGAGGGACATTGCTCGAAATCAGGGACAGTCCCTCGAAATCAGGGACAGTTGTGAAATATGGACTTTGCACTAGTCTCTGCTTGGGTGACGGAGGATGAGGATGAGGATGGTTTAGTAAGTTAGTCCACCACCTCCTCTGCATGCTGTGGCACGGGCAACATCTCTAAAAAGAGGAAATGATACCCTGCCTGAGGACTGGCCTGTGGACACAATTGCTGCTGGCCCCCTCACAGTGCCATTTACACCAGAATGCAGTGTGGGAAAAGCGCGTTTCTTGCACCACACAGGAATGCGCTGTCTTTGCTAGACACACCCAGGCACCATTAATTTCTAATGGTACCTTAAATGCATCTAGCAAACTCAGCAGTACCATGCGGTTTGGTGTGGCACGATTTGTTAAAGTAGCGCCTGCCCTTCTTTTCGAGCGTTCCTGTGCATTTTGCAGCCCACTGAAATAAATTAGCTGTCAACACTGGAATGCCCAGAAAGGTGTACGATCTAGCGTGAACTGGCCCTTAAAAAAATTATGATGAATATTAGGGCACCGAGAAAGTACTGCCAACTACAATGCTCAGTTTTTATGTGAACACACTATGCAGGGAGCTTTTCCATCTCTGCTCATTTGCTGCCCTCTAGCGGGCAAATAAATGAATGCACAGACAAGCTGTAAGTGTATAGTGACTGGCAGCAGAGCCATGGTGTAGTATCTGATCACATGACCGGTGCGGGTCACATGACTGCTGTACAGAGGGAGGAGGAGGTCGCAGTGTGCTTCTGGGATCAGGTCAGAGAACTTTCACTATCCATTGATGACAGATCTGTAGAAGTGTGAGGTCTGCACTCATAGAGGTGGATTTACTAAAGGAAAACGGACTGTGTACTCTGCACTCATTTCCCCCAGAGCTTAGTAAATGCCGACCATGTGCAAGCAAAAATGCAGGTTTTGTTTTCCTGTTTGTTTATTGCCCTTGCACCTGATTGGGTATTCTTTACAAAGTGAAGCTTCGGCACATTCACTAAGCACTGGGGGGAAATATGTGCAGCTACCTGACTTGCAGAGCACACAGTCTGTTTGCCTTTAGTAAATCAACCCCCCCCCCCCCCATAGAGCTCTAACGAAGAGGAGGGGGTGACATCACACATGGATGGAGGAGGGGGTGACATCACACATGGATGGATGGAGGAGGGGGTGACATCACACATGGATGGAAGGGTGACATCACACATGGATGGATGGAGGAGGGGGTGACATCACACATGGATGGAAGGGTGACATCACACATGGATGGATGGAGGAGGGGGTGACATCACACATGGGTGTACGTTTAATAAACCGTGATAAGCGGAGATCATGATGATCATGGCTGATCACTGCTTATCACAGAGCATTGCCGGTTTAATAAACTGTGATAAGGAGCAGAGAACACATTCTTCACTTCACATCACATCACATGGATGTTTTGTCACAAACGGCCAGTTTAATAAACCGTGATATGAAGATTTCACAGCTCTTCCACTGAAATATCTCCCTTCCAAATTCACCAGCTCAGAGGTGGAGAATCTGGGAGAGAAGCTGATGTGATAAGAGGAAGAAGGCTTATTTCTTCCTAATTTCAACACCAGTGAGTTAAAAATGAATATTAACAACAATATACACGTGTGTGTGTGTGTATATGTGTGTATATATATATACACACATACAGTATCTATATAACACGTGTGTGTGTGTGTGTGTGTGTATATATATATATATATATATATATACACACACACACACATATATACCGTATTTATCGGCGTATACGTGCACTTTTTTTCCCTTAAAATCAGGGCAAAATTGTGGGTGCGCGATATACGCCGATACTTGCTTCCCGCACTGTTTGAACTTTGGCGCCGATCCCTGCTTCCCGCTCTGTGTTTGAACGCTGCCGCAGACATATACCGAGCGCAGTATACTCGGGTACAGTCGGCCAGGCTCGGCTCCCATCTAGGTTATGCGAGAGGAGCCGAGCGTGCCCGAGTGTACTGCGCTCGGTATATGTCAGCGGCGGCGGCGTTCAAACACAGCGCGGGAAGCAGGGATCGGCTCAGAGACAGCGCAGGAGCAGCGGGGAGGACACCACGAAGGTCGCAGACGGACGCCAGACCGGACAAGGCCGCCGATGGACGCCAGGCAAGACACCAAAACTGTAAGTAATAAAAAATAAATAAACCTCAGGAATTTCACGTCCAGAGTAGGGGTGCGCGCTATACGCGGGTGCACACAATAGGCTGATAAATACGGTATATATATATATATATATGTGTGTATATATATATATATATATATATAAACACACATATATATATATATATATATATATATATATATGTACTGTATATATATATATATATACTGTATATATATATATATATATATATATATATATATATACACATATACACACACATACATATACATACAGTATTTATATATATATGTAATTTTATATATATATATATATATATATGTTATCACATGTCTGAAAACATTAATTACATGTTCTTTTAAACATTAGTTTCACTGTTTGAATTCGGCTGCACCATAATCTCACAATATCTCACGAGATTACAGGCAGTCCACCCACTTTTACACAGATCTCGGCTGTTTTCAGAGAAAAAACTTCACCTCTGTTCACCATCTGAGAACTGAAGTTCTCAGTTTATTAAACCGGCTGCAGAGGAGATAATTCTCCTCATGAGAACTGCCGTGAATTGCTGTGAACTGAACGGAGAAAAAACTTCACAGTTTATTAAACGGACACCATGGATGGAAGGGTGACATCACACATGGATGGATGGAGGAGGGGGTGACATCACACATGAAGGAGGGGTGACATTACACGTGGATGGATGGAGGAGGGGGTGACATCACATGTGGATGGATGGAGGAGGAGGTGACATCACAAATGGATGGATGGAGGAGTGGGTGACATCACACATGGATGGAGGAGGGGGTGACATCACACATGGATAGAGGAGGGGGTGACATCACACATGGATGGATGGAGGAGGTGACATCCCACATGGATGGAGGAGGGGGTGACATCACACATGGATGGAGGAGGGGGTGACATCACACATGGATGGAGGAGGGGGTGACATCACACATGGATGGAGGAGGAGGTGACATCACACATGGATGGAGGAGGAGGTGACATCACACATGGATGGAGGAGGGGGTGACATCACACATGGATGGAGGAGGAGGTGACATCACACATGGATGGAGGAGGGGGTGACATCACACATGGATGGATGGAGGAGGAGGTGACATCACACATGGATGGAGGAGGGGGGTGACATCATACATGGATGGATGGAGGAGGGGGTGACATCATACATGGATGGATGGAGGAGGGGGTGACATCACACATGGATGGAGGAGGGGGTGACATCACACATGGATGGAGGAGGGGGTGACATCACACATGGATGGATGGAGGAGGGGGTGACATCACACATGGATGGAGGAGGGGGTGACATCACACATGGATGGAGGAGGGGGTGACATCACACATGGATGGAGGAGGGGGTGACATCACACATGGATGGATGGAGGAGGAGGTGACATCACACATGGATGGAGGAGGGGGTGACATCACACATGGATGGATGGAGGAGGGGGTGACATCACACATGGATGGAGGAGGGGGTGACATCACACATGGATGGAGGAGGGGGTGACATCACACATGGATGGATGGATGGAGGAGGGGGTGACATCACACATGGATGGAGGAGGGGGTGACATCACACATGGATGGAGGAGGGGGTGACATCACACATGGATGGAGGAGGGGGTGACATCACACATGGATGGATGGAGGAGGGGGTGACATCACACATGGATGGATGGAGGAGGGGGTGACATCACACAAGTCGTTAAGCATCTGATCAAACTGATCCCCCTCCCCTTCCTCTTTTCTCTCGCCCCCCTCTCCTCCCCTTTTTCCCCACCCCCTCTCCTCCCCTTTTTCCCCTCCCCCCCTCTCCTCCCCACCCTTCTCTCCCCTCCACTTTTCCTTGGCACCACAGCCCTTCACGTTCATCCCTCACTAATTGCCCTTATGACACTTCACTGGCACAACCATTTGCACCCCCTATACCATGGTATACTATGGTTTTGAGGGCAGAGAAAAGGTCTGGGGTCTAATAGACCCCAGATCTCCTCATAAAGACGACCTGTCATGTTCCATGCTATCACAAGGGATGTTGTTCATCCCTTGTGATAGCAATAAAACATTTATAGAGAAAGTGTAAAAAAAAGAAGCGCCCGATCTCCCCGTGCTCATGGTCTAAGACTTTAAGGTGAATGCAGACATTGGTCTCGCACAGTGACATCACTGTGAATGTCATATGCCGCGTACAGACGAGCATACATGTACGATGAAACCGGTCCGTCGGACCGTTTTCACCGTACATGTATGCCCGGGGATTTCTGTATGGTGGCTGTACTCACCGTCATACAGAAATCCGCGCGTAAACAATACGCGGGGCGTGTCCGCGCCTTCGTCGCGACGATGACGCGGCGACGTGGGCGGCCCTGCCAGTTAAATGCTTCCACGCATGCGTCGAAGTCATTCCACGCATGCGAGGGATGGCGGGCGCTCGGACATGTACGGTAGGTCTGTACAGACGACCGAACATGTCCGAGGGGACAGGATTCCAGCGGGCTGTTTTAAAACAAGTCCGGAAATATTTGCCCGCTGGGAAAAGGCCCGGCGGGCAAATGTTTGCTGGAATCCTGTCCGCTCGGGCCTACACACGACCGAACATGTCTGCTGAAACTGGTCCGCGGACCAGTTTCAGCAGACATGTTCGGTCGTCTGTACGGGGCCTTAGTGGAAGCAATAATTCTAACACCAGACCCCCTGTGCAACTCTAAACTGGTAGCCTGTAAAGGCTTTTAAAGCATTGCCTATAGAGATACCATAGTTTGTTACCATATCGTGGTGTATGCAATTTTAATTGACTTGTTAGGTATCTATTTTACTAAAAAAGCTTGATAAAGTGTATATCTTCCAAAAAATGTGACTTAAAAAAATTGCAACTACCAACATTTTTTTTCTCTCGGGCCTTTGCTTTCAGAAAATATATGATATTTGGGGGTTCTAAGTGTTCATCTAGTTAAAAAAAAAAAATCAGATTTTTACATGTATGACAGAAGTATCAGAATTGGCCTAGGCAGCTAGTGGTTAAAGCAGAGTTCCACCCAAAAATGGAACTTCCACTTTTTGGATTCCTCCTCCCCTCCGGTGTCACATTTGGCACCTTTCAGGGGGGAGCAGATAACTGTGTAATACAGGTATTTGCTCCCACTTCTGGGCATAGATCGATGCAGACTCAGCAGTGATCTATGCCATGTCTGGCTCGCCCCCCCCCCCCCCGTCTTCTGGGAGACACACAGGTTCCAGAAGACAACAGGGACCAGTAAGGACATGCAGCACGACTTGCACATGCGCAGTAGGGAACCAGGCTGTGAAGCTGCAAGGCTTCACTTCCTGATTCCCTTACCGAAGACGGTGGCACCTGCTCCTGGGAGCCAAGGGACAGATGGGCTTCCGGTGAGGCAGTGTCATCTTAAGAGCATTATAGGCCCCCGGGCAATACAGTGCACTGGGGCCCTGTCTACACAATCAGGCACGAGAATTTACTGACAAAAATCATAAAATTTACTGGCAGAACCACATCTTTTACTGCCAGTGCAAAAAAAAGTACCTAAAATTACAGTTTTCAGTGCCGAACAATGCAACTGTCAGTATTTAAACTATAAAATGTCTTCATTGACATGAAGGTCAGGTTACTCTAACCCAGCCAGCACAGAGTTTCCTCTTACATCAGAGTCTGCAGGGATCCCCCTTAAAGTGAAAGGGAACTCTTATGTAAAGGGGAACGCTGCAGATCATGATCTAAGGAGGGAACTCTGATGTGGAGGAGGGCTCTGGTGACCAGAGACCACCTTATATCAGAGTCCACTGCTTTCCTTTTCCCACTTACATCAGGGTCCGCAGACTAAGTTCCCCCTTGCAATGTAAGGGGGAATCCTGCAGACTCTGATGTAAAGGGGAACTCTGATGTGGGGGGCACTCTGGTGACCAGAGACCACCTTTCGTAGAGTAAATACACTAAGGTAAGGGGGGTCACTAATATAGGAGGGGGAACCTTTATATCAGTGCCCCCTTACAATTTTGCATTCACTCCCCCCTTACATCAGCAACCCCCCGCACTCATGGAGGATCGGCTCTTCTCTGTGATTTCTGCAAACTGGGCATTAGCAGTTCTAACCCGTCACTCTCCACAATTTTTTACTGGAGTTGCTGGGCAGCCGGTGGGGCCCCCCAGGCAAGCAAGGCCCCCGGGCAACTGCCCAGCGTGCCCAATGGAAAAGATGGCCCTGCAGTGAGGACATTGTCAGCGCCCAGAACGGGTAAGTTTCCATATTTTAGAAGTCAGCAGCTGCAGTATTTATAGCTGCTGACTTAAAAAAAAAAAAAATGCGGATCTCTGCTTTAAAGTGACTATAAAGCTTAAATTCTTTTTTTTTTATTATTATTTTTTTTTTTTAAACAGCAAACAGGTGTATATTTATCTGCTCTGTGTTATAGAATTGCACAGAGTGGCCACAAACTACCTCTTACTAGACCCCCCTCCCAATAGCACTCCTGGCTCCTCCCTCCGGGTGAGTACCCCCATAAAAAGCCACTTTCTATGGGGGCACATGTATGGGCTTGCTCCTGAGCCACCCTGTCTGTATCTATTGACACAGACAGCGGGACTCGACTGTTACTTATTAAAGTGGTTGTAAACTCTGTTACACCACTTGTACCTATAGGTAAGCCTATAATAAGGCTTACCTGTAGGTACTTAGGCAGATTCAAATAGACTTAGGCTGGCGTATCAGTAGATACGCCAGCCTAAGTCTGAATCTGGTAACCAGATACGCTTAAATTAGGCTAAGATACGAGCAGCGTAAGTGTCTTACACCGTCGTATCCTAAAGTGTAATTTTTAGGCTGGCCGCTAGGTGGCGCTTCCATTGCGGTCGGCGTAGAATATGTAAATCACTAGATACGCCGATTCACAAACGTACGCCTGGCCGACGCTGTACAGATACGCCGTTTATGTAAGGCAGTTTCAGGCGTATAGTTATTCCATCAAATAGCTGGACTAGTAATGTTAAGTATGGCCGTCGTTCCCACGTCGAAATTTGTAAATTTTACGTCGTTTGCGTAAGTCGTCCGTGAATAGGGCTGGACGTAATTTACGTCCACGTTGAAACCAATAGGTCCTTGCGGCGTACTTTTCCGCAATGCACACTGGGATATGTACACGGATGGCGCATGCGCCGTTCCTAAAAAACGTCAATCACGTCAGGTCAACCCATATTAACATAAAACACGCCCCCTCAGCCGAATTTGAATTAGGCGCGCTTACGCCCGCCGCATTTACGCTACGCCGCCGTAACTTAGCAGGCAAGTACTTTGTGAATCATGTACTTGCCTCGCTAACTTACGGCGGCGTAGTGTAAACATGATACACTACGCCGCCGCAAAGTTAAGGCAGGCTTTCTGAATCTAGCTAACTGTGTATATCTCCTAAACCTGCACCCTTTAGGAGATATTCAGAGTGCATGCAGCCGATGACACAACAGTTGCTGTTGTGTATCTTACACTTAGCGATTATTGCTATTTCCCCGTCTAGTCTGGATCATCCTCCATCCAATGAAAAACTGAAAAACCTGAAGAAAAAAAAAAGACTAAAAAAAACCCTAACTACAAGCCTCCAATCTCTTCACATTAGCGGCACCAGAAGAACAGGCTAACACACGACAGATGTGCTTTGAACGCTGTTTAGATAAATTTGCCATCCTCGTGTCATTGAAATGCATATTTTGCATTTTAAAAGAAGCATTTTGATAAATAATAAATGGCAACTCTGGACAAAGAAAAAAATCAGCAGTATATTTTTTTGCAGACGCTGCGCTGACTGTCAGTCACAGAAGAATAAACAGCTGCTGCCTGTAACCTCACTTCAGCATCACGTCAAACTTTTTAATTGTATGAAAACGGGTTCCTACAGGTGGAAAGATCTCTAACACGTTTCATGCTGCTTGGCAGTTAGTCTCCATTTTTAAAGTAACTTGAGGACCCTGATGTAAAGGGGAGACTCTGATGGGGACTGTCATGTAAGAAGGGACTCCAATGTAAGTGGGACTTTGATGGGAACTCTGATGTATGATATGGCCCCAGTAATGAAAGGTTTGGTGACCCATGTCTAGGGGATAAAAAAATCAATTTTACCTGATCCTCCACTCCCATGGCAGAGAGCACTGTCCAATGCTTGGGCAATGGGATGTCCCCCTCACCATACCCACGTTCATTTCAGGGCTATAGACCATGCATTGGTTTTGATGATGTCAGGCCCTTAGTTCACTGAAGCATAGGGGAGAAGATGCAGCAGGGACCAGTATAGCGGTGCAGAGGAGTGTCAGAATCAAGCTGCATTTGCAATTCAACACAAGCCCAATGGCTTCTTTGCTGCTGTTGGCCTTCTAAGACTTCTTCTACCACTTGGTGGTGTCAGTATAGAGGTGCACTCTTCTGGTCTCTATGACTGGGGCTGTCCCCCTGATACAGGGGCGGATCCAGGGGGGCAGCGGGGCAATTGCCCGCCCGAGAAACTATATGCGGGTGAGTGAGTGATAGCTCCACGGGCGGGTGAGAATGAGAGCGAGTGGGCCGGGCAGCTCAGCAGGCTGGTAAGAGAGCGGGTGGCTGAGAGAGCTTGCAGGGAATTAAAAGTGCGGGCAGTTCCGCTGGCGGGAGAGAGAGCATGCGGGTCGGGCAGCCGGGCGGCTTGGTGAGTGTCTGAGCGAGCGCAGGCAAGCAGGGGAGCAGAGAGATGACATCATCTCTCACCGCCTGCCCTGCATCCCTTCACTTCCACCCTCACTGTGTGGGCAGCAGAGAGATTACATCATCTCTCTGCTGCCTAACTCCGGGACACAGCATAGGACAATTGGAGCAGGCAAGTGACAATCCGCAACGTGTGACAGACAGGCAAGTGACAAACGTGTGGCAGGTAACCTGGCAAGTGACAATCCGCAACGGTGGCAGGTGATGTGACAATCCGCAACTTCTATCAGGTGACGTGGCATATGACGATCCGCAATGTGTGGCTAGCGACGTGGCAAGTGACAATCCGCAACTTGTGGCAAGTGACAATCCGCAATGCATGGCAGGAGACAATGACAAGTAACATACTCCGGGCTCCCACTGATTCTGCATTATGGGGAGTTGGACCATTTCATTTTATATAACAATGTAATAATATAAATAATGTGTTTCAATCATTCTGACACCATAACAACCATGGTGCCGGGATGATTGAAGCTCCAACACCAGCCATTTCTCCGAAAAATTGCCTGCAAAAAAACTAATTTTCTGGAAGTGCCCCTCCCGAGACTAGACTCTGGATCTGCCCCTGCCCTGATACCAGCTAATAGACACTCTCCATCACTTACCTGGAGCTGCGTCACCTTCCCCCTTGGAGAATAAAGGAGTTTCTTGTGGTATACTATAAAATAAATACAATTCGGAGCACTTCTCATGGTAGTGGATTAAGATGTAGGGGAACTGGGATCAGCCACTAAGAAAATGGACCTGGTTATTCATTATAAAACGGACATTTATCTTTTATTAACATGTATCTTAAAACAGTAATTTCATTCTCTTGAATTCCATGTTTGTTGGTTTTTCTTTTATTTCTTTATTTAATTCAATTCGTTTTTTTTTAGGAATGTGGAGCCATGCTCTGTTGAGCCCGTTGTCCTCAGAATGGAGGTATTCTTGCCATTAGTTGCTCAGGAACTGCTGCGTGAGATAAAACGGTCTTATCAAGAGACTTCACAAAGTAGGTAAAAGTTGTTTTGTGAGTGATGGAAAATGATGCAATGCTGGGGTGTATGTGTGATAGAGGGTTTGGCACGTTGTATTTGCTGATGTGGTTTAAAACAAAGGTGTTTGTACTTTTATAGCACTGCCACCTACAACAGACCTTTCTTTATTTTATTTGTTATAAGTGGTTGTGGTTACAGATTTGCTGAGTTGCGGACCCACTTCTGGTTGGCTTATAGGGTTCAAATTTGATTGCCGTCTAGTGCACTACTTAAGAGATCTTCTCACTTTGTTAAACTTGACAGATATAAAAATATTGTATTATGTTATAAAAACCTGGACATCACCACCCAGACTGGAAGAGGGAGAGACAGTACTAGCTTGCACAGCACTGTCAGTCTGAATATGCTTTCTTGTTCAAAGATTTTCTGGAAAGGTATAAGTGATACAAACAATGGTTCGAAAAAGGATTACCGATATGTGAATAATACAATGGTAGCTATGCATAACGGCAGTAAGGAGATCCGGATAGACAAAAGTAAAAGATGGATCTTATGTAGGAGAACCAGAATGAGCATCAGATAATATCATACAAGTTTAAGGTGTGTTGGCTATCTTTATTTAAACATTTTAGCGAATAGATCAGGGTTTGGTAGGATAAAATGGTGAAAGGGATTCACATAGTGTGGTAGTAGTGGAGTCTTGAACATTCTTTTAATGGAGGAGATAGAACAGTGAGGAGCTCATTCATCAGTGGGCCAATGCTCCTTCATTGTCTAGTCACTGGCTTGGGGGAAAGTCATAGAGTTTTATCTATATATGTGCCGAAACCGAAAATCCAGGATGCACGTTGCCGAAAACCGAAAATACTTATTGGCACCTTTAGTGCAAAAAAAGCTCAAGAAAAATGCAGTCTGCAGTCTCTAACCATCTCTCGTATCATGTCTGCAATCTCTTACTTAAAATCAAACACACTGCTAATAGTATTAGCAAAATTTCCATTTGGTGCATCTCTAGCAGACATGATACAGGAGATGATCAGAGACTGCTGACATACTACAGGAAACGGTCAGAGACTCCAGACATGATGCAAGAGATCAATGCAGCCACATCAGTGCCCATTAGAAGCAGCCCGCTTGTGCCCATGAGAAGCAGTCCGCTTGTGCCCATGTGGTGCAGCCCGCTTGTGCCCATGTGGTGCAGCCCGCTTGTACCCATGTGGTGCAGCCCGCTTGTACCCATGTGGTGCAGCCCGCTTGTACCCATGTGGTGCAGCCCGCTTGTGCCCATGTGGTGCAGCCCGCTAGCGCCCATGAGGTGCAGCCCACCAGTGCCCATCAGGTACAACCTGCCAGTGCCTGGTAGCACCATCTCACGCTGTGTCACAGAGCTGGATCTGAATTGCCATGCAGCCGCTGTAAAGATTCATTGGCAAGCAGCAATATGTTACATTTTAGGTTTTGGGTTTAATACTGCGTTAACACTAATCATGCCCTCACCTGGCATTGCAGAGGCCTGGCAATAGGGCAATTAGACACTGATCACTTTTTTGAAGGAAAATTTGTCTAGGTGGGGTTCTTAGAAGTAACAGATTTTTATTGGAGCACCACTCATGCAGCTGAAGTAGGAGGCGGAGGTAAGAACAGACACTTTATCTTTTTTTACATCCTCTGTACTAGTTAGGTTCCTTTTCTATCAATACAGAGTCGGGTAAAAAGGTAGCTCAGCAGTACAGCTTGTCACATCATGTCTCATCACTTGTTAAAGCAACATAGCAACTGCTATGTGTATCTTGTCCAAAATGTGTGACAGTTGCTATGTTGCTTATACAATAAATGCAGATTTTATGATCTCAAAAGCTGGAGTGCAGATCTACCTTTTTCTCAGTGCGTTGTTAGCAGAGGGCCGCAGTTGGAGCAAGTGGCACTTGGATTGGAGAGTAACTCAGGTGAGACATATTTTGCATTTCTGAATACAGAATCTGTTTAGTTGGGTTAAATGTTATCTGTCGCTTACTAGATGAAGTAAATATTAAAGGGCTTCTGTATCCCTAAGTTCAGCCCTCCAGCCTATGTTCAGACTAGTACGATTTCAGACATTGCATGTGATTTGCACCCCCAGGTACGATCACATGCAATATCTGAGAAATGTGAGTTCAGACATACAGTTGTGTGGCTGGACGCACATTGGATTCGCGCAGAAAAAGGTGCAGTTACTTGTTTTTCACTGCACTGGAATCGGATCGCATGGGTGTTCTCACCTATGCGATCCGATTCCTGTACGAATCCACAGTTCGCACTGTGATCAGTGAACCGTTCTGGGGGTGTGTCATTAACAATGTATTGACACCCGCAGCGGTTCGCAGAGGGGAGTGTGAACTGCCTGCGGGAGAGAAGCGATTTGGGAACCGGCGCTGTTATCGTGCTGGTTCCCATATCACACTAGTCTGAACCTAGGTTCAGTCCTGTTTTTTATAAAAAAAAAAATATTAAACAAAGGCCGTGTGGCTCTGAGTAGGACTGAACAGTGAATATTGCTGGTTCAGGGCTGGACTTGGGGGAGGGGCAAGTATTTAAAGAATTCACACAGGGGGAAGAGAAGAAACAGGCGCAAGGGCCATCGGCTTCT
Organism: Rana temporaria; assembly: GCF_905171775.1. Classification (NCBI taxonomy): domain Eukaryota; kingdom Metazoa; phylum Chordata; class Amphibia; order Anura; family Ranidae; genus Rana; species Rana temporaria. The sequence goes on along the minus strand of NC_053490.1, from coordinate 461,086,224 downwards.
ATACAGCGACACCTGGTGCCCTACACCATCTCTTTGGCTGTCACCTGTCAGATTCCCCCATGGTAAGGCGCTGAGCCCCGTGTCCCTTTTATGTCCATATGACATTAACACAGCTGTCACCCTAAACATATACAACTTACTAATTAAATAAAACAGTTATTTTTTTTTTTTTTAACACAAATTCAATAGATACAGTAGATACTAGTTTCTGGAGCACCATTGTTCAGATAGCACAGACAGGTGGTCAGTGTGTCAGCGAATGGCTGTGATCAGCGCTGTCATTGGACAGCTGAGATCATAGGCATGATGTACAGAACCAATCAGAGTGGCTCTCTGCCTTGTGATTGCTGTTTCAGCTCATTCACAATGGAGGACACTCCTCTATAATCAGAATTTCAGCAGAAGAGCTGAAGGTGGGGAGGGGGAGATTTAAAGCTGATCTCAAGCTTTACTTTCACTTTACATAGTATTTGTGAGCCAAACTGGTCCAAAAAACTATTTCTTTCACTAATGTGCACCAGCTGGGTGCACTGTATAAACTGTATTTAGCCTCAGCTACATACAGTATACAGCACTATGTTCCAGACGTAAGACGAGACCTTCCTGTCTCACACCAGAACAAAATAGCTTTGGGCTGAGCAGTGCTCATCCATTCATAGGCAGCTTTGTATATTCTATCTGTGAATAAAAAGCTACCTCTGACTGAGTCGAAGATCATGGCGTCATCAGCTCATCTCTCTGACTGAGAATACAAAGCTGCTTATGAATGGCCGAGCACCTGACACTATTTTGTTCCGAGTGTGAGACAGGAAGGTCTTGTCTCACACCGGGAACACAGTGTTAGTGAAGGAAATAGTTTGTTTGGCACAAACAAACTTTTAAAGTGAAAGTAGAGCTGGAGATTAGCTTTAAAATGACACTGACTGCTAATGATCGTGGAATCTTTATTTTTTATTTTTAAAGGCAAACAAATGAAAGGAAAAAGAAAGCAAACCTTTAGTTTTGGTCTTTTTTTTCGCTTTATATAGTAAAAAATAAAACAACAGTGGTTATTAAATACCACCAAAAGAAAGCTATATCTGCCGCAAAAAAAAAATCTTAAATTCATTTGGTGACTGTGTTGAATGACTGAGTAATTGTCAAACTATCACATGACTAAAAACTGAAAAATGCTCTGGTAATAAAGGGATATATATATACATAAACTAGTACTCAACAGGTTAAACCCTACAGGAACTTTATCATGTTCCTTCACCTAATGGAAGAATTATCACCTGTAACATCTAGACATCCACTTCATGTACTTTATCACTGGCCTGAATTCAATTTACTCCTGTAAATGGAAGAAGAGTCGCCAAAGCTGTAAACTGGCTAAATCACCTCAGACATACTTTACATTTGTACTTTTCATCATTGGAAATATTGACCAATGTCATCTCCTGGGAATGGGTTGATGCTTTGCTACGTATATGGAAATGCTCATCAAGTGAACAGCAAAGGCACTTAATATTTCTGAAGAAAATAGTCCACCTTTGTGATCTCACCGGTCCTTCTTTTTTTTTTTTTTTTATTATCACCATAACTGCGGAATTATGGCATCTTGGCACTGGCAGCAATGACTTTTTTATAGATTGAGAACCTCTAAATATTTTTGACTTAGGGGTTGCTTCTGATGACAGCAGTTCACAGCTTCATCACTAAATTTCTTTACAATAAAGCTCAAATGTTTGGAGGCTTTCAGGTCCTTCTCAGTGACAGATAATAGGGGATCACGTCATTGGCTACCATCTAGGGGCAGACCTGGACTTATTCCATGGTCTGTGAGCCACTATATTAAAAATGAGTGTTGTTAAAAAAAAATGGTATCAATGAGCTGTGACACAATATCATTATTAATCAACACAACACATAGTTTTCATACGTTCGAAGGCCTTTAGCTTTCACATTTAGACTTCACTCACACCATGGGGGTTATTTACTAAAGGCAAATCCACTTTGCTCTACAAGTGCAAGCTACAAGTGCAAAGTGCACTGAAAGAGCACTTGGAAGTCCCTTTTAGATTCGAGGGGGACATGCAAGAAATAAAAAACAATATTTTAGCTTGCATATGATTGGATAATAAAATCAGCAGAGCTTCCCCTCATTTCAGATCTACCCCTCAGATTTACAGCGACTGCACTCCCAGTGCACTTTGCACTTGTAGTTTGCACTTGTAGTGTAAAGTAGATTTGCCTTTAGTAAATAACCCCCATATGTGCAGAAAAACTGATGGGGAAACTAACGCGCAGATATTGCTTGCAGACACAATTTTACAGCAGTTTTCATGTGCATTTTAGTGAGTTTTATATATCGTTATAGATTCCTGCGTAGAAAAAAATCTGCACGTGATACTAGTGTTGTGGTGTGAACAGGGCACAATGGGGGTTATTTACTAAAGGTAAGATCCGAGGGGGACATGCAAGGAAAATAAAAAACAGCATTTTAGCTTGTACATGATTAGATTATAAAATCAGCAGAGCAACCCCTCAGATTTACAGCGACTGCATTTCCAAGTGCACTTTGCACTTGTAGTTTGTACTTGTAGTGCAAAGTGGATTTTCGTAAATAACCCCCATAGAGAACCATTGTTTTTTTTTTGTGCCCTTGCATGTCTGCACCATGGTGTGAACGAGGCCTTTAAGCTAACTTCCAGACAGCAAACTGCTTGCTATCGTGGCACACCTGCAGGGTCGCTCTCGAGTTGCATTGTGTGCATCCATAGGCATGCACAGCGCATTGCAACTTGGCTCCCTGCTCCCTCCTCACAGGATTTGAATGACAGCAGCAGGAGCCAATGGCTCTCGGTACTGCCTCTGTGTCCTGTGAGGAGACCAGCACTGTTGTAGATGAGTACAGTGGCAGATAGAGATTGAACCCAGGTAGCCAGCTTGGCCCAAATGAACAATGTCCCTCACTAACATGTGAGGCCACTGGATGTGCAGTATAAACTGTATGTAGCTGCGGCAACATACAGCATACCTCTCTCTGTTCCAGGTTCGAGCCGGGACCTTCCTGTCTCATACCTGGAACACAGTAGAGTCTATCACAGCGATGCTCAGGCATTCAGAGTAACCAATGTATTCTATTAATGAATGCAAAGCTTCCTTTATTTGAGCCCACGTTCATATCGGGCCATTTTTACATGTCAAATCGCTGGCAACGGCACCGCCAGAATAGGTGCCGACTTTGCAGCGCTGCAACAGTTCCTAAAAGTAGTTCCTGCACTACTTTTGCCGACTTTGGGGGCGATTTCAATAGACATCTGTGCAGGAACCTACACAGACGTCTCTGAAAACGCTCCCGAAGTCGGACTGACATGCGGGTTTGAAATTCTGCGAGTTCAGCTGATTTTGCACAATTTCAAACACGCATCAGTGTGAACCCAGAGTCAGAGAGGCGGACTGATGATGTCACAACCTCTGTAAAGTATGTCAACAGATGGAGTTGAGCTTTAAGGTAAAGAATTACTTGGCTTTAATACCACTTGAAGTAATAGTAATGAGAAAAATAATATAAAGGCCAGAAAGGAGAGGCAGGTAGTGGAAATTTTGTTAAAGTGTTTCATTACTAAGTGGTCAGTAAAGTCCCCTCTTAGTGAGTGAGTGAAAAACTTATAGAGCGCAACACATGCAAACTGAATCGCCTCTGGGCACTGTTTCCATTCCTTCTGTAAGGAAACCCTTTACCTCAGAAGAGATGAGTTTTAATCATTCTCCTGAAGGCCAAGTGGTCCGACTCCAGTCGGATGGTGGTTGGTAGTGCATTCCACAGTCGAGGTCCTTGGACAGCAAATCTCCGATCTCCTTTGGATTTGTATCTTGCCTTGGGTATTTCCAGTAGGTTTTGATTTCTCTTAGCCAGCATTCACACTGATTTAGCCTGGTGGTGCGAATTGAAGCCGCAGGAATCTTCTGATTGCTGCCGCTGCTGTGAGTGGCTAGCTGCACCTACCGAACCCGTTCACAATAATGACTGGTCGCCGGTGATCTGACGATATGGTTCCGGCTATCAAAATGGTTCCTGTAAGGACTGCGCAGGCGCAATCCTTGCCGACGGAAATCACTGAACCTCCAGGGCGACGTAGAATTTGAGGTAAGTGGCAAGTCGGCTCGGCCTCACATCCTCGCTTTGCTCGGACGGCTCGCTACGCTCGCTCGGCCTCCTGGCTCTTTTTTAACATCCTCAAATCCACAGGGATGTTAAGGAATGAGCCTGGATGCCGGCCGAGGTTCGGAGATTTCCGTTGGTAAGGATTGCGCCTGCGATGTCCTTACAGGAACCATCTCGATAGGGGAACCATACAGACAAGTCACCGGCAGCTGCATCTATTGGTGGCTGTCTGCACAGTTAGTGATTATTTGTGATGATCACTGCTGGATGCACATAAAGTGCGAATGCTGCCTGGTGATCAGTGGAATGCTCCTTTAAATTAGTGGTTAGTGCAGAATAGCCCCCTTAGATGTGTGGTCAGCGATAGGAGAGCCACCTTGCATTGGTGAAAAGTGAAAGAAGGGCCCTATTACACGGGTAGTCAGTGGAGGAAGGGCTCCATTACATTGGTGGTAAGTGGGGAAAATGCTGCTTACATTGGGTGTCAGTGGTTACCTATATGGAAGGTAAAAATTGCTAATTTCTCAAGGAACCCCAAGCAACCTCTGAAGCAACCCTGCATGATGGATAAAAACAACTCTGTATGACATTTAATGAGATGACATGACCTGTCAACAGTGTTTGCTTTTCTGCTTCTCAATGCTACATATTGACTGTTGATATACATAATTCAGAGGATCTCAGACCTAAGAGATGCTCATTATCACACACGATTATGACATTTTAGGGTAGAGGATAATGCCTTCACACTTTCATGCCAAATTGGGGATACATGTTGTGACTGGTCCTGGACATATAGTAATATGAGGAAGGTCAGACAGATCTCTGACTGTTATTCTCAGTGAGACGCCTGCTTGTGTATGACTGGCCTAACTCTGGATAAACATCTGACAATATCATATCACATGGCTGCCCCGTCCCCGTCATGTCTCCTGCTCTAATCACCTACTTTTCTTGTCTCATACAGTATATCACATTACACTCTCATTATTAATTAGTAAACGTCAACAGTCACAGCTGGATAACCAGCCACATTGCTGCAGAATCCTTGATGGTTTTGACAAATTGCCAGCGAATAATAGTTTAAACAATCTAAGAGAAATTATTTACAAGCAAATCCTATCATTGCATTAAATTAAAGCTGAACTCCAGGATAAGTAAATATTGTTTAAATACATGAGTTGCGTATAGTCTTATTTTAGTGTGCTTTGTGTATTTCTCTCAGACTTGTACTATAATTCAGAGTAAAATGTTACCTTGGTGAAGGAGCATCCTGGCATAATGACCGGTCACTGCTGCTCTCTCTCCTTGTGCAAGGTGACTGGTCTTGTCTCCGCCCCTCCTTGTTTTTTTTTTTAATTAGGCAGTCTATAGTGGGTGGACCTGTTGAGCTCCACCCACAGCTCTGCTCTCTAAACAGGCTAGGCAGCACAGTTATGATGTCACTGCAACCTTAACTGGGTGTGCATAAGCATTTGGTGCACACAAAGTGTATTTTTATCCCTTTTGGTTATTGTGACAGGCCGACTGGCACCCAGCCTGGGTGCCTCCGTCAAGATACAGCTTTCTTCACTCTGGAACCAGGTATTGTAGCTGAATATTGCATGCAAGAACTAGACGACACTAGTTTAGGTGCAAACAGGAATTGTCTTTATTGTAAATTCATACAGAATTTATACCACACAAAATCCAATAAGAGCCTAATCACATTATCCTAAACAATGCAAACTGTAAACAGTAATAACAGTACATCTAATGAACAGCTAACTTAAACATAAAGAAGTAATGTAATTAAACAGTAAGCTAATTAACAACTAGTCACCTAGACAAGCCTAGGTGTCTCAGGTCAGTGCCCACCAAGACAGTTCGGCAACAGTATTCAAGAAGACCCAGGGCTGTCAAAATCTCAGTAACCAGCTTTCTTTTTACATCCACCTTCTCACTGAGTTTCAAATTGGCAAAGACCATCATGGCTTCCTTTAGCCTGGGTTCACACATATGTGATGTGTGGTGTGGACAGGTACCCACTCAAACTTCCTGGTAAGATTTTTGCACGGCGATCTACGTAGTTTCCGTCCATTCCCTCCTCCTTCCTGCCCACTGCCTTCTGGGACACACAGAAATCCCAGAAGACGGCAGGACCATTCAGAAAGTGCAGTGTGACTCACTTCCTGTTTCCTTTACTAAAGATGCGGGGCCTGCATCCAAAGCCGATTGATGAATCGGCTAGGGATGCTGACCTTGCAGGATCCCTGGACAGGTAAGTGTCCTTATAAAAAAAATGTCAGTAGCTGCTGACTTATGATTTTATTTTTTTATTTTTTTCCCACTGAAACTCCTCTTTAAAGTGGAGGTTCACCCAAAAAATCTATTTTTAACATTAGATTGGGCCTAATTACGGGAAGCAGAATCGGGTGTTTTGTTTAAAATCAATGCAGTACTTACCGTTTTAGAGATAGATGTTCTCCGCCGCTTTCGGGTATGGGCTGCGTGACTGGACGTTCCTATTTGATTGACAGCCTTCCGACCGTCGCATACAGCGCGTCACCAGTTTCCGAAAGTAGCCGAACATCGGTGCGCAGGCGCCGTATAGAGCCGCACCGACGTTCGGCAACTCGTGACGCGCTGTATGCGACCGTCGGAAGGCTGTCAATCAAATAGGAACGCCCAGTCCCGAAGACCATACCCGGAAGCGGCGGAGAACATCTATCTCTAAAATGGTAAGTACTGCTTCGATTTTAAACAAAACACCCGATTCTGCTTCCCGTAATTAGGCCCAATCTAATGTTAAAAACATTTTTTCGGGTGAACTTCCGCTTTAACTTGGTGTTCTTGTTCTTGGTGAGAGATCGTGCAGTCTTTTTGTTTCTGATGAAGCTGTTGTCATTGCTTTATATCCTCCTGTGGTCTGTAGATATTCTTGCTGGACAATGACAAGAAGCAGCAAGTTTCTATATACAGCAAGTCATAAATAAGTTGGGACATGCATTGTTTTATCTGAAGCTGTAAAGCTGTCATTTGGGAACACATATGTACACCGGTGGTCTTGTTCCTGGATTGCAGCCTTTGAACAAAACATTATGGTGGGCATAACCAACATGCTGTGTCCTTTAATACTACTTTGAGGTTGCATGGTTAATGTGAATATTTTTCTTGTCCTAGTGGTATACTACAATGGTAAATGGTTAAGGCATATTTGGCGAGCTTTAGGTTTCATACACATGGGGCCAGATTCACGTAGGTGAGCGGCGGCGTAACGTATCGTAGATACGTTACACCGCCTCAAGTTTTCATCGCAAGTGCCTGATTCACAGAGCACTTGCGATGAAAACTACGCCGGCGGCCTCCGGCGCAAGGCGGGCCAATTCAAATGGGCGTGTGCCATTTAAATTAGGCGCGCTCCCGCACCGGACCTACTGCGCATGCTCAGTTTCGCAATTCCCGTCGTGCTTTGCGCGCCGTGACGTCATTTTTTCGAACGGCGACGCGCGTAGCGTACTTCCGTATTCCCGGACGTGTTACGCAAACGACGTTAAATTTTAAATTTCGACGCGGGAACGACGGCCATACTTTATACAGCAATACGATTGCTGTGTAAAGTTAGGGCAGGTCAAATAATGACTAACTTTGCGACGGGAAACTAGACTAGCGGCGACGTAGCGAACGCGAAAAACCGCCGTGGATCGCCGTAACTCCTAATTTGCATACCCGACGCTGGTTTACGACGCGAACTCCCCCCAGCAGCGTCGCGGTACTGCATCCTAAGATCCGACAGTGTAAAACAATTACACCTGTCGGATCTTATGGATATCTATGCGTAACTGATTCTATGAATCAGTCGCATAGATAGAAACAGAGATACGACGGCGTATCAGGAGATACGGCGTCGTATCTCTTTGGTGAATCTGGCCCATGACTAGCACATTTAGAAGGCCCCCTGACACTCAGTGCAGAAGATTTGTATTGAGCCAGATGACTCAGCCAGTTAATATTGGGGAAGCATTGTGTTGTTTAAAGGGAACTGGAACTGCAGTGGGGGTAATGCAGGCACTGCAAATTGTTTGCCCCGGAGGTTAGCATGAGAAGACTTGGAGGAACTGCTTCCCTGCAACCACTTTGCATATTATTTTATATATACTGTGATTCTGTACTTGCCAAATATGCTGCAGAAATCTCCCTCCACAAAGTCTGGCTGCATCCATTTTAACTGTGGGCAGCTGAAGCTGCTGCCTGTTCACTTCCTGGATTTACACAGACACTCAGAGGCACCCCTCCAGCTCCGCAGCTCTCATTGGCCCTCTTATGACTCATCCCCCCTTCCTTCCTTCCTTCCTTCCTTCCTTCCTGGCAAACTCTCACTAGAGTGAGAGAGAGCTGTGCATGATGTCATAAGCCTAGACTTTTTACCAGACAAGAAACAGGAAGTGGGCTGTATAAGGTATTTACTGGCAGAAAATAAATGTTTTACTATCCAAAGTAAAAACAACAAGGGCAGAAGATTTAATGGATGGAAAGTTGAAAAAATGACTGAAGTTCCACTTTAAGGGGGGTACATACTATGAGAATATCGGAAGAAAAATGCCGTACAAGGAACGATCATTCGATTTTTCATATCGTGTGTACACAACATTCGACATCTAATTCAGATTTTCGAAACAAAAGTTCTGAAGGTTCTCAAGCTTCAATATTGATCCCGTACGGCGTACGTGAACAGACCTAATGATTTTCATTGAATACGTACTGAAATTACATACGAAAGACTGCGCATGATCAGAAACAATAAACGGCAGTCGGCTTTTTTCTTTCAACATTTTTGGTCTTTTTTTTTTTTGTTTGTTTTTTAGCCAAACATAAAAAAAACCCAGTGGTGATTAAATACCACCAAAAGAAAGCTCTATTTGTGGGAAGAAATGTATGTCATTTGGGTACAGCGTTACATGACCGCGCATTTGTCATTCACAGTGTGAAAGCTGAAAATTGGCCTGGACAGAAAGGGGGTAAAAGTGCCCTGTATTGCATTTAAATACCAATTTGGTGAGAATGTGTAGGTAGATGGCTCTAGAAATTAGTTGGACTGATGTGCAGACATGATCTGATGACCCGTACACACGACCGGTTTTCCCGTCGCAAAAACTGCGACGAGAGCTTTTCGACAGGAATCGCGACCGTGTGTATGCTCCATCTGACTTTTTCCCACAGGAAAACTGACGGGAAAAAAAGAGAGCAGGATCTTTTTTTTCCCATCAGGAAAAAATCCTAGTGGGAAAAAAAACATGCATGCTCGGAAACAAATCGACGCATGCTCGGAAGCATAGAACTTAATTTTGTCGGCTCGTCGTAGTCTTTTACGTCACCGCGTTCTTGGCAGTCAAAAGTTCACCGAACGTTTGTGTGACCGTGTGTATACAAGGCTGGCTTGAGAGGAATTCTGTTGGGAAACCCAGCGTTTTTTTTCCCCGACGGGAAAACCAGTCGTGTGGACGGGGCATGACTGCCAAATAATTATTTTGTACCAAATCAAGAGCATGAGTATATCTATCACATGGCACATGTTTTCATGAGCACTATCACATGGCACATGTTTTCACTGTATATCTCGGGGAATTACCAAAAAAATCTGATTTGCTGGACATTCCGTTTCCTACAAACATCCATTTCTGATTGACATTGACGGGGTTGACATTGGTGACTGAAAAATGCCAATTGCATGGCTACTATACTGATTTATTGGTTTTGATTCTTTCTAAGTGACAAATTTAAAACACGGAAGCAGATCAGGGATTCAGATCGTTTTGTTCTTAAATTGGAAACACACGAGCACCATCTACTGGTAGATTGTGACATTTTTATGGTGATGTGAAATTCTTATCACACTGGTATGAAGCGTGAAGCTTTGAAATTAACCGTAGCTCAGTGCCTAAATGGACACACAGAGCAGCGGCTTGGCTCGGGTGCCCCCTGTAACAAGCTGCTTGCTGTGGGGGCACTTGACAGGAGAGAGAGGCCAGGAGCCCCGAACAGGGACCCGAGAAGAGGAGGATCTGAGCTACTCTGTGCGAAACCAATGCACAGAGCCGGAAAGTATAACATGTTTGTCATTTAAAAAAAAATCACTTTAACCACTTCAGCCCCGCAAGGTTCACCCCCCTTCACAACCTGGCCATTTTTTTCCGATACGGCACTGCGTTACTTTAACTGACAATTGCGTGGTCGCGCGACGCTGTAACCAAATAAAATGTATGTCTTCCTTTTTTTCCCACAAATAGAACTTTCTGTTGGTGGTATTTGTTCACCTCAGCGGTTTTAATTTTTGTGCTATAAAGAAAAAATTACTGACAATTTAGAAAAAAATAACATATTTTTTTACTTTTTGCTATAAAACATATATCCACAAAAAAAATGGTAAAAACAAATTTCTTCATTAATTTAGGTCAATATGTATTCTGCTACATATTTTGGCAAATCAAAAACCCAATAAGTGTATATTGATTGGTTTGCGCAAAAGTTATAGCGTCTACAAACTATGTGATATTTTTATTTATTTATTTTTTCTAGTAATAGCGGAGATCAGTGATTTTTAGCGGGACTACGACAAATCGGACACCTAACTGACACTTTTAACGCTCTTATTTTGGGACTAGTGACACCAGTACAGTGATCAGTGCTAAAAAAATCCACTGTTACTGTACTAATGACACTGGTAGTGAAGGGGTTAACATCAGGGGCAATCACAGGGTTGAGTGTGTCCCTAGGGGGTGCTTTCTAACTGTAGGGGGATGCTTTGACTAAGGCAAAACAGGGATCTCAACAAAAAAAGGGAAGTAGTGCTGCGCTGTGGGTGGGGGATGGGAAAGGTGTGTGGAGGAAGTAAAAGGTGGTCTATCTGTGGTTAAACCAATATAGACAAAAATGTCATCAAAAAAGGATCAGTGAACTGACTGACAACGGTGTATCAATTCTAAGCATAAGTGCCAATAAAATAACTTAATCAACTCTTCTCAGTAGAGTGAAATAAATAATAAAATGATGCAGGGATCTGTGTTTCTGCTTAGCAGAAACACAAGACCTCCATTTTCCCCTGTGGCAGAACAGTGATCTGCCTTGTTTACATAGGCAGACCCCTGTCCTGCCTGTCCTCAGAACCAACGATGAGGAGGGCCACCCTGCTGCAGTATATCTGCGTGGGGTTGTCTTAAAGTGGTTAAATGGCACTTTCAAAATCTGATTCAGATTTTCTAAACAAAAATTTCTGAAGGGACAATCTCCAAGATTGATCCTGTACGTGAATCCTGATGCCGCGTACACACGGTTGTTTTTTGTCTTGTAAAAAAACATGGTTGAAGCATGTTCGAATTTTTTTTTTTGTTGTTTTTCAGAAGACATAAAACGTGTTGCCCACACATGGTCATTTTAAATGACGTTTTTAAAAATGTCGTTTTTTTTCATCACAAAAAACGACCGTGTGTACGCGGCATCAGTCTTTTTGTAAGCTCCAAGTCATGACTTCTGACTTACATTGGGTTTACTGTGCTCACTCTCAGCGGCCAAACTGAGCAACAGTGGAGCAAAAAGAAGATAAGTATACATAGCTGGTGCTGCCCCATGTGCTGCCATAAGCTGTCAGCTTTTACGTTCGTGTTTTTGTGTTTTAGTATATTGTACTTTAACCCCCACCTTTGTTTTTCCAACTAGTTAGTACAACCCCTAGTTTTCCATCCCTTCCCTACCATGCTTGCTAGTTTAGTTCCTGCCTATACATACAAGGTTGCAATCGTTTATTTTCTTTCTCTTTCTTTTTCTTTCTTTCTTTCTTTCTTTCTTTTTCTTTCTTTCTTTCCTTTTCTCTTTCTTTCTTTTTCTTTCTTTCTTTCTTTTTCTCTTTCTTTCTTTCTTTCTTTATTTTTCTTTCTTTTTCTCTTTCTTTCTTTTTCTCTTTCTTGCTTTCTTTCTTTCTTTCTTTTTCTCTTTCTTTCTTTCTTTCTTTCTTTCTTTCTTTCTTTCTTTCTTTTTTTTTGTTTTTCTTTCTTTTTTTTTTTTTCTTTCTTTCTTTCTTTCTTTATTTCCCTCTCCCTTTCCCTCTCCCTCGCTCTCGCTCTCTTTCTCTCTCTCTCTCTTTCTTTCTTTTTCTTTCTTTCTCTCTCTCTCTCTCTTTCTTTCGTTCTTTCTTTCTCTCTTTCTTTTGTTTGTTCGTTCTTTCTCTTTCTTTGCCTCTTTATCTCTTTTTTTCTTTTTTTTCGTTCTTTCTTCCTCTCTTTCTTTTGTTCTTTCTCTTTCTCTCTCTCGCTTTGTTTCTCTTTCTTTCTTTTCTTTTTCTCTTTCTTTCTCTCTCTCTCTTTCTTTCTTTTTCTCTCTTTCTTTCTTTTTCTCTTTCTTTCTTTATTTTTCTTTCTTTTTCTCTTTCTTTCTTTCTTTTTCTTTCTTTTTCTTTCTTTTTCTCTTTCTTTCTTTCTTTCTTTCTTTCTTTCTTTCTTTATTTTTCTTTCTTTTTCTCTTTCTTCCTTTCTCTTTCTTTCTTTCTTTCTTTCTTTCTTTCTTTCTTTCTTTCTTTCTTTCTTTCTTTATTTTTCTTTCTTTTTCTCTTTCTTCCTTTCTCTTTCTTTCTTTATTTCCCTCTCCCTCTTTCGCTCTCTCTCTCCCTCCCTCTCTCTCCCTCCCTCTCTCTTTCTTTCTTTCTTTCTTTCTTTCTTTCTTTCTTTCTTTCTCTCTTTTTATCTTCTTTCCCTCTTTCTTTCTTTCTTTCTTTCTTTCTTTCTTTCTTTCTTTCTTTCTTTCTTTCTTTCTTTCTCGCTCTCGCTCTCTCTCTCTTTCTTTCTTTTTCTTTCTTTCTCTCTCTCTCTCTTTCTTTCGTTCTTTCTTTCTCTCTTTCTTTTGTTTGTTCGTTCTTTCTCTTTCTTTGCCTCTTTATCTCTTTTTTTCTTTTTTTTCGTTCTTTCTTCCTCTCTTTCTTTTGTTCTTTCTCTTTCTCTCTCTCGCTTTGTTTCTCTTTCTTTCTTTTCTTTTTCTCGTTCTTTCTCTCTCTCTCTTTCTTTCTTTTTCTCTCTTTCTTTCTTTTTCTCTCTTTTTTTCTCTTTTTCTCTCTTTCTCTCTCTTTTTTTTTTTCTTTCTCTCTTTCTGTTCACGGCCCGGCTTGGAAGAATTTCGCTACTTACAATGACTCTGCGATGAGGAAAATTCCTAACAAACTTGCATAAAAAAAGCATTTTATATAATTGATACACATACAAATGCTTTTTGGAAAGTGCTTCTAAATAACGCTGGAATACGTGGACACTGCTATTGAAACCTTTAAACAGAAGCACTTTTCATTCCAGAAGTGTTTATTCAGCTTCCACACAACATAACTGAGAAAAACTGTCACTGTATTATGCTGCATTCTTTACATAACTGTACCAAGCCTTTGGAATAACTTTTCCCAAGATAAGTCATTATTTCCTGTTTATCAATACAGATATTTGGCCTCCTGAAGTTTAAATGGGGGAGACATTCATTCAATTTATATTCTCTAACTATGCATACAGTATGAGTAGATCAGTCATGTTTAGTATTTTTTGTAGGTATCATTTACTGTATATGGAGCCGAAAATATGCTTTAATTTTATTTATAGAAGGGAGTAGTTGGAACCCCATTAGATGTGTTATTTTGTTGTATGTGGGCCTGTTTGGAAAACGTTTCCCTCATTCCTGTCCTGAAAGCTGAAGGGTTCTAAACCCTTCTTTTAAGGGCTCTTTCACACGGAGCGGACCGTTTCTCGGTCCGTTCCGTGTGTCCGCCAAAGCTCAGCGGGGATCCCCGCTGAGCTGTCGGCGGATAGGGCGGTCCCTGCACACAGTGCAGGGACCGCCCTGTCTCTGCTCCGCTCTCCCCTATGGGGGACCAGATGCAGACGGTCCGTCTGTCCGTCTGCATCCTGTCCGTTCCGCCGAACGGAAGAAAAATAGGGTTTCTTCCGTTCGGAAAAGTGGAACACGACTGACACGGACGCTAGCGGATGCTCCATCCGCTAACGGACGCGTCCCCATAGGGATTCATTACAAGTCCGTTAACGGACTTGTAATGAACGGACAGACGGAGCGGACGTCTGAAAGGGGCCTTAGAGATTATAAACTTTCCCTACTTTATCCAAAAAGTTAGTTGAGGTTCTAGATCTAGACCTTCCCTACTCTTAACTTTATGGCTATTCTTTCCTGGGATTGAGGACTTAATTTACGCTAATCGTCTCACTTTAGGTGACTCTGTCATTAGAAAAGAACCGGTGCACGTGCCTGGCGGCCGCGATGTCCGCCGAGCAACTGTGATTGCCCGCAATCACAGCAGGAACATGGATCTGTGTGTGTAAACGCACAGATCCATGTCCTGTCAACAGTGAGGAGACCGATGGTGTGTTCCCAGTACAGAGGAACACACATTGGTCTCCTCCCCTTGTGAGTCCCCTCCCCCTACAGTTAAAATCACTCACTAGGGAACATATTAATGACCGTGCAATTGTCATTCAAAGTGCAACAGCGCTGAAAACTAAAAATTGGTCTGGGCAGGAAGGGGGTGAAAATGCCCGGTATTAAAGCGGTTAAACATGGATTCTTCTCTTCATTCCTGCAAGTTAGCGGAGCAGTGGGGGGAGTGCAGGGAAAGCGAGTAAAAGGACTACATAAGCCCACATTTAATCTGTTGCTTTGCCTTTCATGGTGAAAAAAACAGGGTCACTTTAAAATGCCTTTTTGCAAAGTAATATATAATTTTGTCATTCTAGGAAGCATTGTAAAATTGTTGCATTAAAATAATTTTCTTTCGACATTGCCGCTTTGAAGAGCGCTGGGAATAACAATTCTCCTCTGTCCTCACAGAAAATTGATATCATCACTCTTGCCAACACATATATTTAACGTCTCATATTGCTAATTCAAAGTGAAGTATCTCATCATCTCGCAGCCACGCGTTGTGATTGGGGGTCTTTCAGGCTCATTATCACAAATGTGAGTAGAAAGGATTAAGAGGTTTTGTCTATCTCCTCCATGGCTGATGTCATAGTGCTTTTCCCTGCTTCCATTGTTCTCAGACATACAATATGATGATGATGAAAATTTCACTACCTTATTTCTCAACCTTATTTCTCAACATGTGGACCCTGCTAGAGCTATTTTTAAGGTTTAAGACAAATGTTCTGTTTCCACTCACAAAACACCCTGGTGGTCTCCTCCTGGCCTTCTGCCTTTCGCTGTGCACAGTGAATGTAGTATTATGTCTAGCACAATGTGACACAGCATGCATTAATAATGGCAGGAAAGTTACCTGAGAGTCTCATTGTCCACCAGAGCATTCCTGGAGCTCGAGAGGAAATCTCATCTGAACATGGTAATCCTTCACAGGCCTCATCTTCAAAGGAATTGTGTTCTTGGGGCAAGGAAATCCATTTTCAGCGTTTGTGTACTAGACACGTTCTATGGAAATACAGCATACAGATTAATTCAATGGGATCTGAACGTAAACATTTACTGAGGAGTAGGCAAGCCATACTGTTATTTTGCTTCAGAACTGTTTACTTGGAACTTGCATTAAAGCTTCCAAAAAGTGTTGTCCAAAGCCTGCCAGGTGCCCGTTGTGCTTGGGTTATATAGGCGTTGTCGGACAGTCACTTTTAGTTTAGGCAGCCAGCCAAAGGACAGTCTTTTTGGGAAGGTCTTTGGGCCAGATTCACGAAAATTTGCGGCCGTGTAACTTAACCCGTTTACGTTACATCGCCGCAAGTTTTCAGTGTAAGTGCCTGATCCTCAAAGCACTTACCTGGAAACTTGCGGCGGTGTAACTTAAAGTCGTCCGGCGCAAGCCCCCCCCAATTCAAATGGGGTGGGTACCATTTAAATTAGGCGCGCTCCCGCGCCGGACGTTCTGCGCATGCTCCGTTCGCAATTTTCCCGACGTGCTTTGCGCGAAAAAAAAAATTCAAAAGCGACGCGGGAACGACGGGCATACTTTAACATGGTGGAGTAATTTTACACCATGTTAAAGCACACCTAACTTTGCGACGGGAAAAAAAGACTTGCGCCGACGTAACGAAGGGAAAAACCTTTGTGGATCGCCGTAACTGCTAATTTGCATACCCAACGCTGGAATACGACGCAAACTCCCCCCAGTGGCGGCCAAAGTATTGCATCCTAAGATCCGACGGTGTAAGTCAATTACACCTGTCGGATCTTAGGGCTATCTATGCGGAAATGATTCTATGAATCAGCCGCATAGATACGACAGGAGATACGCCGTCGTATCTCCTCTGTGAATCTGGCCCTTTGTGCTTACATTTACCAGGAAACATTGTTTTGGTTCTCCCAAATTGTAAGTACAAGTGAAACCTCAGATTACGAGCATAATCCGTTCCAGGAGAATACTCATAATCCAAAGTACTCGCATATCAAAGCGAGTTCCCTCATTGAAGTCAATGGAAACGAAAATAATTAGTTCTGCATTGACTTTAAAGGAATGCAATACCGTATGCGGCCAGAGGTGGGGGGCACCGGAGAGCCTCGGGAACACACGAAAAGCCCCGAGGACAGCTTGGCTGAGCTCAGCAAACGTCGGAATAGCTCGGGAACAGCGTATTTCCGAGTCTTTCAGATAATTTCCAAACGGCGATGATCGGCTCCACTCGGCTCCCGCGCCCCCCCACCTCAGACCGAACACGGTACTGGGCACCGCTTTGGCTTGAATCCTTCTAGTTTTGCGAGACAACACTCGCAAGCGAAGTTAGGATTTAAAAAAAATACAATGCTCGTATTGGCAAGCACTCGTTAATCGCGTTACTCGCAATCCAAGGTTCCACTGTAAGTGGGGCTGTGCAAAAAATCTATTTGATTAAAAAATAGAGTTGGTAGGTCAAAGCGATTCAGATTTTAACAAAATCGATTTTTTTTGTTTGTTTTTTTCCCAGGACCGATGCTGAAAACGTGCCGGTCCTGAGGAGCTGCGCGTAGGAGTTTTTAGGCGAGGCCGCGGCTTCACCCTAGTCTGCGAGGCCAGACGCCGCAGACTAGGCCGAAGTTGCGGCCTTGCCTAAAAACTGCCCGCAGCTCCCCAGGACCGGCGCTGACACTGTCCCGGTCCTGAGGAGCTGCGGGGAGGAGTTTTTAGGCGAGGCTGCGGCTTCGGCCTAGTCTGCAAGGACCAAAAAAAATGGTAAATCAAGTTTTTTAGGGGAAACAATCGCCCAGTTCGATCTGTAATTACTACATTGAATTGCTTTCTTGGTGCTTCATTTGCTGCCACCACCCCAATAGGCTGAGATAGCTGGCCACTGATTTGTACACTTGTTCACCCAAGGCGATGCACTTCAAATCCCTGTAGCTCTGGATTTCATTTAGAGACTTGTCACCATAGTTACTTTCACGATAAAGTCTTTGCTCCCGTTTGAGAGATTCTTTTCATATCTTTTCTAGGAAGCATTTCCTGAAGTCTACCTCTTTATAATCCAGAGACACGGGTAGCTGAATTTATATTCAACTCTTGACTTTTCTTTTGAAAGTTGAGGGTGATACTACCCTCTTCTGAGCTTTTCTAGGGGTCATGTTAACTAGTTAAGGACCGAGCCTATTTTTCCAGACCTGGCGTTTACAAGTTAAAATAATGTTTTATTTTTCTAGAAAATTACTTAGATCCCCCAAACATTATATATAGATTTTTTTCAGACACCCTATAAAATAAAATGTCTGTCGTTGCAATACTTTTTCACACCGTATTTGCGCAGCGGACTTACAAGCGCAATTTTTTTATAAAGAAAATAAGACAACAGTAAAAAAAAAAATTATATTGTGAAAGACAATTTTACACCGAGTAAAATAATACCCAACATGTCACGCTTTAAAATTGCGCCCCGCTCATGGAATAGCGAAAATCTTTGACCCTTAAAATCTTCATAGGCGATGTTTAAAAATGTCTACAGGTTACCAGTTTTGAGTTACAGAGGAGATCTAGTGCTAGAATTATTGCTCTCGCTCTAAGAATCGCAGCAAAACCATTACATGTGTGGTTTGAATACAGTTTTCATATGCGAGCGCGACTTACGTCACTTTTATTCCTATTACAAAGAATGTAAACATCCCTTGTAATAGAAAAAAAAGCATCACAGGACCTCTTAAATGTGAGATCTGGGGTCAAAACAATCTCAGATCTCACAATTATGCTTAACTGCAATAAATAAATGCCTTTTTTTTTGTAAAGTAAATACATTTCCCCTCTAAGACTATTAGGCGGAAGAGACGTTTGACGTCGCTTCTGTCATCCAATGGTATGGAGCCGAGCGGGGGCCATCTTTCCTTCACTCGGCATCCAACCTCACAGGGGAAAGGATGCGATTGTCTCCGGTAAGCGACGGAGAGGACCGGTGCATGGTGGGAGGGGGCCCTCTCCCGCCCCCGATAAAAGTGATCTTGCTGCGAATCTGCCGCGGAGACCACCTTTATCTGAAAGCGGACCGTGTTTTATTTCAGAGACCAAGTTGTTAAAACAAATTGGTCGTTAAACGAGGAGTCACAAAACGGATCTAAACACAAAACTCCCACTCAGTAACGCTGTTTTAATTTGCATAAGTACATAACACAAAAATATAAACAACAACATTTTTGCACTGTTGTGACGAACCCACTGTCCTCAAACGGAACTAGGTCCGCTGTCAATGCTTCCTCTATCCAGAACCAGCAAGATGCTTCCAAGCATGCGTCGACTTGATTCTGAGCATGCACAGGTTTTTAACCGATGCTTTTGCATACTAACGTCGTTTTGGTTAAATTTTAAAGCAAGTTCCTATTTTTTTAGCCGAAGGTTAAATAACCTATGGGGCCCACACACGATCGGTTTTGACAGATGAAAACGGTCCTTCAGACCGTTGTCCTCTGGCTATCCTATCGTGTGTACGAGGTCTTACACATCCCATAATATTTGAGGCAGACACATTAGACAATGGAATACAGTCACACCCCAGACCATCACAGCAAATAGTACACAACAGCATGAGACAGCATACATATATACAGCATTGAGTCTGACTAGCACAGGTCATAGGGGAGTTCTCATTCATCCTGTGCCCCTATTAGAGACACAGGGTGATTTACACATAAGAGGGGTCAAGGAAGCTGGACAAGGAGCCTCCATAACTCTCCAGGGCAAGCTGAGGTCCACAAACCCCCCACCCAAAGTCACTCCTGTCACAAGAGTACAATACAATGATGTACAGTGCATCGCTTGGGTCGGGGAAAGCTGTCTGGCTAAATAAGGAATGCAATAAGATAAAAAAATGTTTAGGCTTTCCAATAAATTTTAATTTTGAAGAATTTGGTCAACAAGAGTGAAACAGTCATTCCTTGCAAAAAAGAAATTAGTTACTCAAAGTAATTTGCTGTATAGTCTTCTCATCAAACCATTTCCACATTTTCCTGATGCATTATAGCAGGGGTGTCCAACCTTTTGAAGCACGAGAGCCACTTAAGCGAATTGGTAACCGGTCACGGGCTAGAATCAATGAGCGGAGTGGGCGGATGGCGGGTCTGTGTGTCCGCTCTGCATATGCAGAGTGGATATGGACACAGCCCACTTGTGGAGGATGCTTCAGTTTAATTCTCCCTGCTCTGTTATGCTGTGTGTGTGTTAGAGGATTTCAGGTGTGACTCATTCCTCGGCTAACAGGCTGTTGATATGGTAATGACCTTTCCTCAGCCAGTCCTAGTTCAAAGGGTAAATGGTCTATTGTGTGTGTGTGAAGAAGCCCTGTGGTTACTGTTTACTGTGATTAGAAGGGGTTCATGTTAATTATTCTGATTGCTTCATTGTGGTAATTATCGCTTCTACATGTGGGGCCAGGCTGCCTAGATAATGTATTCTGTACAACTAGTAATTAACGTCACTGATGTCATTATCTAAAGAAATGTGTCTGGCAGGTTCGGTGCCAGAGGGTCTAGAGACTGATTAGTTCAAGGAGATATCATTGTTTCCAAGGATCTGTATTGAAGACCCCCACTGTGTGAGGGGGGGGCGGAGATTTGTCATTGTAACAGTTTGTAAATTACATATAAGCTGTGTGTTATACCATTAAAGCTGTCTTGTTCCAGCAGTAAGTGTGACCCATGTGTGGCTTATTGGGGCGATTCCAGGAATGTTCCTCCTCGTGGAATATTGGGGTGATGCTCTTTAAGGAAGAAGGGAATATTTGACGGGCATATCATTCTAATACCGTCACACCACTATACTCCTTTTTTGGGGGGGGATTGGAGGTAGGACACAAGTCGGTTTACATCTGCCACTCCTTAGAGGTAAATGGAGGGTTCAATTGGGTCGAACTGCATGTTTTGAGTTACAGAGGAGGTCTAGGGCTAGAATTATTTCTCTCGCTCCACCAATCGTGGCAATACCTCACGTGTGGTTTGAACACTGCTTTCATATTTTCATATGCGGGCGCTACTCACATATGCGTTGACTTCTGCGCGTAAGCTCGGCGGGACGGGGTGCGTTTCTGGCTCCTAACTTTTTTAGCTGGCTCCTAGATTCCAAGCAAACCATGGTTTAAAGGGGAGTTCCAGGCATTTTTAATGTTTATTAAAAGTCAGCAGCTACAAAAAGTGTAGCTGCTGGCTTTTAATAAACATGCGCTCACCTGCTCCACGGTCCAGCGATGCATCGACCAGAGCTCCGCTCCTCTCCCTCCCCCTCTCCCCCCCTCTCATCCTCATTGTTACTGTGGGCACCCGGGCGTGACAGCTTTTGGCTTCACGGCCGGGCACTCACTGCTGATTGGACAGGCAATCACCTGGGACACGTGACAGGTCCCAGGTGATCACCTACAGCAGGCATGTCCAAAGTCCGGCCCGGGGGCCATTTGCGGCCCCCCTGGTAATTTAATATGGCCCCCCTGGGGATTTGTGTATATATATATATATATATATATATATATATATATATATATATATATATATATATAGCCATTGCAGCCTCACATGCATCCTGTGCCCTGGGGGCCACAAAAGATATATACCATATTTATCGGCGCTGCCTCGGAGGGGACAGGACGTGTGCTGTCAGATTACATAAAGAGAATCTCCTGTTTACTCGGTGGCGTCTGTAATAGGAAGTCCCGTTTTCTGGGATGTCATTGGATGACTGTTCTGTTTATCATAGGAGGCGGGACTTTGTATTAAAGAGGCCACGAGTAAACAAGAAATTCTCCTGTTTGTAATCTGACGCCACTTGTCCCTCCCCCTCCCTGTCCCCTCCTGCAGAGACGGCTGCAGATGGGCATCGATCAGGCTGCACTGATAGCAATGGTAAGGCTGCATTCATGGCACATGTGAGGCTGCATTGATTGCAATGGTAAGGCTGCATTCATGGCAATGGTGAGGCTGCATTCATGGCAATGGTGAGGCTGCATTCATGGCAATGGTAAGCCTGTGCGTGTTATACGCTGATAAATACGGTATATCCAAATAACACGCCCAAGCTCAACCCTAGTCCTGAGCAGCGCTTTGGGATTCGTTGGGGCCACAAAAGAGATATATACAGTATATCCAAATAACACGCCTGAGCTCATCTCTTCACCTTCACCACACACAGCCACAAATGCAAGAGAATTCTTGTTGGGCAGTGTATTAGTGCTCGGGCAAACACACTTAGATACAATTTTAATGGTTCAAAGAATGTCAGGCAAAATGGTCGGCCCTCGAGCATGTTCACTTCATCAAATGTGGCACTCTTTGAAAAAAGTTTGGACACCCCTGACCTACAGGGAGGGGCCGCCAAAAGGCGATATGACGTATCGCCTTAGCGGCCCCTGGGCCGAAGGAGGAAGTGGGACAGAATGTCCCACTCCTCCTGAAGCCCCCCCCCCCCAAATGTGACATGTAAGGGGGCAAGAAGTGGATTAAGCGGAAGTTCCACTTTTGGGTGGAACTCGGCTTTAAGGTTAACTTTTGGCCACAAGGGGGTCACCGCCAGAGCCGATGCGAGTGCCCGGCAGGCGCGAGGACCACCGGGCACCTGCGATCGCTCGTGACAGAGTGAGAACTGGGATCTGTGTGTGTAAACACATAGGGCCAGATTCACGTAGAATCCTTGATACGTTACACCGCCGCAATTTTTCATCGCAAGTGCCTGATTCACCAAGCACTTGCGATGAAAACCTACGCCGGCGGCCTCCGGCGTAAGGCGGGCCAATTTAAATGGGCGTGTGCCATTTAAATTAGGTGCGCTCCCACGCCGGACCTACTGCGCATGCTCCGTTTCCGAACTCCTGCCGTGCTTTGCGCGGCGTGACGTAATTTTTTCGAACGGCGACGCGTGTAGCGTAATTCCGTATTCCCGGACGGCTTACGCAAATGACGTTGATTTTTTAATTTCGACGTGGGAACGACGGCCATACTTTAGACAGCAATACACTTGCTGACTAAAGTTAAGGCACCAAAAAAAAAGTGTAACTTTGTGACGCGAAACTAGACCAGCGGCGACGTAGCGAACGCGGAAAACCGTTGTGGATCCGCCGTAACTCCTAATTAGCATACCCGACGCTGGTTTACGACGCAAACTCCCCCCAGCGGCGGCCGCGGTATTGCATCTTAAGATCCGACAGTGTAAAACTATTACACCTGTCGGATCTTCTGCCTATCTATGCGTAACTGATTCTATGAATGAGTCGCATAGTTGGAAAAAGGGATACGACGGCGTATCAGCAGATACGCTGTCGTATCCCTTTTGTGAATCTGGCCCATAGATCCTGGTTCTCTCAGGTAATGAGTATGAACACCAATCTCTCTCTCTCCTCCACAAAGTCCCATCCCCCCCACAGATAGAACACACCTAGGAATCACAGCTAACCCCTTGATCGCCCCCTAGTGTTAACTCTTTCCCTGCCAGTGACATTTATACAATAATTGGTGCATTTTTATAGCACTGATGGCTGTATAATTGTCACTGGTCTCAAAAATGTGTCAAAAGTGTCCGATCTGTCTGCCGCAATATCGCATTTCCGATTAAAAATCGCTGATCACCGCCATTACTAGTAAAAAAAACAACTTATAATAAAAATGCCATAAATCATTTACCTATTTTGTAGACGCTATAACTTTTGCGCAAACCAATCAATATTTGCTTATTGCGTTTTTTTTTTTTACCAAAATTATGTAGAATACATATTGGCCTAAACTGAGGATTTTTTAGTTATTTATTTAAAAAAATTGGGATATTTATTATAGCAAAAAGTAAAAGATTTTGTGTATTTTTTCAAAATTGTCGCTCTTCTTTAGTTTATATCGCAAAAAATAAAAAGCGCAGAGGTGATTAATTACCACCAAATGAAAGCTCTATTTGTGAAAAAAAAAAAGGACGTCAATTTTGTTTTGGTATAGTGTCGCACGATCGCGCAGTTGTCAATTAAAGCGACGCAGTGCCGATTTACAAAAAATTGCCTGGTCATTGAGCAGCCAAATCTTCCGGAGCTGAAGTGGTTAAACCACTTTTTTTCCAACTTCATTGAGTGACCGCATTTTCTTAAGCTGCCTGAGACTGAATAATTTTATCCCTACACTAGAATCGCCATTTAGATATTTATACATTGTGATCACATCTCCTCCGAAGCATCTCTTCTCCAGGGAAAATAGGTTTAATGATTGTAGTCGTTCCTCATAATGGAGATTATCCAGTCCCCTTATTAGCTGCGCTGCCGTTTTTGACTCTCTCCAGTTCCAGCACATCCTTCCTGAAGACTGGACGGTATACTCCAGATGTTACCAAAAAACAGAGTTTTGTAAAGCGATAGAATTATAGTTTTATCTCTTGAGTAAATACAATAACACATGTTAATAGTCTGATAGCTTTGCTTGCTGCAGCTTGGTATTGCATATTATTACTGAGTCTGTGATCTTCTCAGACCCTTTTCCACTCATGATTCTCCCAGAGTTTCTCCCCCTAGAGCAGTGGTTCTCAACCTGGGGGTCGGGAACCCCTTGGGGGTCAAATGTTGATTTGCGAGGGGTCACAGAATCCTGAGCTGTCCCTGAAACCTGCACCACTCTCTCAGCCTTTTTGCGGCCACCCAGCAGGGCTATCCCTGGAGCCTGTGGCCGCCCAGCTGGGCTGTTTCTGGAGCCCTCAGCCTCCCACTCAGCATTTTTGTAGGCGCCCATTCAATTCATGGCATGGCTGGGGGGGGACAGAGAGGGGGGCTGACAGAGAGAGGTGGGCTAACAGAGGGGGTGGGCTGACAGAGAAGGGGTGGGCTGACAGAGGGGGCTGACAGAGGGTGACACAGAGGGGGGACTGACAGGGGTGGGCTGACAGAGAAGGGGTGGGCTGACAGAGGGGGAGGTGGGTGGGCTGACAGGGGGGCTGACAGAGGGTGGGCTAACAGAGGGTGACAGAGAGGGGGGCTGACAGAAGGGGGACTGACGGGGTGGGCTGACAGAGGGAGAGGGGGGACAGAGAGGGGGGCTGACAGAGAGGGGTGGGCCGTCAGAAAAGGGGTAGGCTGACAGAGGGGGGCTGACAGAGGGAGGACTGACGGGTGGGCTGACTGAGAAGGGGTGGGCTGACAGGGGGGCTGACAGAGGGTGGGCTGACAGAAAGGGGTGGGCTAACAAAGGGTGACAGAGAGGGGGGCTGACAGAAGGGGGACTGACAGGGGGTGGGCTGACAGAGAAGGGGTGGGCTGACAGAGAAGGGGGCTGACAGAGGGTGGGCTGACAGAGGGAGAGGGGGGACAGAGAGGGGGGCTGACAGAGAGGGGTGGGCCGACAGAGAAGGGGTAGGCTGACAGAGAGGGGGGCTGACAGAGGGAGGACTGACAGGGGTGGGCTGACTGAGAAGGGGTGGGCTGACAGGGGGGCTGACAGAGGGAGGGGGGGGACAGAGAGGGGTGGGCTAACAGAGGGGGGTGGGCTGACAGAGAAGGGGTAGGCTGACAGAGGGCAACAGAGAGGGAGGCTAACAGAGGGGGGTGGGCTGACAGAGGGGGCGGCTGACAGAGGGGGCGGCTGACAGAGGGGCGGCTGACAGAGGGGCAGCTAACAGGGGGGGTGGGCTGACAGAGAAGGTTGTGCTGACAGAGGGGATGCTGACCAAGGGGGCGGGGCTGACAGAGGGGGTAGATGAGAGAGACCTCGGAAAATCCACAGTGCACCAGGCAGAGAGGCGGGACGTGGTCACGATCTCCACCAAAGACCAGCCCCGCCTGGCCACATCCACACATGATCAGCTCAGAAGAGCCAATTGCAGGGCGCTCCGTGGACTACGATTCCCAGAATGCCACAGCATGCGGCCACACACAGTGTTATGTCTCACAGGCAGCGGCGCCTCACTCGCTGACTGCCCCCTCCCCCCAGACTGCGAGTGTTCTGCCCACCCGCCACCACTAGTGGCAGCGGCGCCGGGCTCCTCTCAGGCCACGGCGCCTAAATGCTTTCCTCGGGGCTGCGAGTGTTCCCGCCCGCCAACACTAACGGCAGTGGCGTCGGGCTCCTCGCAGGTACTGGTGCCTGACTGCTCCTCACAGAGCGGAGCGGCGGAACAAGCTGGCTGACGGGCGGCGGTTTGCCGCCCCCCTAAAAGTGACGCTTGGTACCATGGTACCACCCGGTCCCATCATAGGGCCGGCCCTGACCCCCATTGTTTTTAGCTGGTTCATGGCCATGGAGGAGAAAAGAGGGAGGGAGTGGGCTGTCATTTAACACTGGGTATACAGCCACATGTGTGACTCTATTGTAATATGGGCTGCTCAGATGTGATAAGGAGGAAATTAGAGTTTGACCGATATATCCGCCGACTTTTGGCATTTTTTCATTAATCGTCATTGACCGATTGTGCTGCCAATTAGGCCGATTAAGTTATGCACTAGTTGGTTCACACAGGGACGATCCGACTTGCAGGGCGACACAGCACGACTTGCAAATGACTTCTGTAATGGAAGTCAATGCAAGTAGCCTAAAGTCTCCCTGTGGGAGGGACTTGAGTTTCTCCTATCTGGGCAGCCTGCCAAGTCTGAGAACATTGCTGATTAAAGATAAAAGATTAAAGATACAATGTTTCTACTTATGAAAGGAATAAACTGTGTAAAAGATCTAAGTTCAACCATTTAAAGCGGAGTTCCACCCAAAAATGGAACTTGCGCTTTTCGAAATCCTCCTCCCCTCCGGTGTCACATTTGGCACCTTTCAGGGGGGAGCAGATACCTGTCTAATACAGGTATTTGCTCCCACTTCTGGGCATAGATCGCCGCTGTGTCCGCGGCGATCTACGCCATGTCCGGCTCCTCCCCCCTGCTATCTTCTGGGAGACACACAGGTCCCAGAAGACAGCAGAGACCGGTGAGATAGCGCAGCGCAACTTGCGCATGCGCAGTAAGGAACCATTAATAAAACGCATTAAGGCTTCACTTCCTGATTCCCTTACCGAAGATGGCGGCGGCAGCACCCGAGAGCCGAGGGACGGATCGGCTTCGGGTGCTGACATCGCGGGCGCCCTGCACAGGTAAGTGTCCTAATATTAAAAGTAAGCAGCTGTGAGATTTGTAGCTGCTGACTTTAAAAAAAAAAAAAAATTCGGCAGAAAAAAATGTATTTTCTGCTAGAAAGTCAATTGGAACCCCCAAACAGTATAATAATTTTTTTTAGCATAGATCCTAGAGAATAAAATGGCGGTTGTTGCAATATTTTATGTCACATGGTATTTGCGCAGCGGTTTTTTAAACGCAATTTTTTGGGACAAAATACAATTTAATGAATTAAAAAAAAAAAATTTTAATTGGAGACATGAACAGAAGGTGGAGATAGAGAGCAGCAGAAGCAACCAATTTTTTTTGCAGAAATGAATCTCATAGTGACTAAGTGAATATAAACCGCATGTGATACATCATTTATTGATAGTTTATTATGATGTGGGTTTAACCACTTCACCCCCGGACTATTTGGCTGGCCGAAGACCAGGCCACTTTTTGCGATTCGGCACTGCGTCGCTTTAACTGACAATTGCGCGGACATGCGACGTGGCTCCCAAACAAAATTTACGTCCTTTTTTCCCACAAATAGAGCTTTCTTTTGGTGGTATTTGATCACCTCTGCAGTTTTTATTTTTTGTGCTATAAACAAAAGTAGAGTGCCAATTTTGCAATTTTTTTTATATTTTTTACTTTTTGCTATAATACATTTTTTCCCTCAGTTTAGGCCAATATGTATTCTTCTACATATTTCTGATAAAAAAAAAACGCAATAAGCGTATATTATATTGAAGATGTTACTGGCGCAAATGGAAACAAAACTTTGTTTACTCTGTGTAGAGTGGTTTGCTGCAATCAAAAAAAGTGTAACTCACTCTGTAGTGATTTACCCAAAATAAACAGTGAAAAATATGGATTGCGCTGCCGTGAATATTTAATCCTATGTGATATACTCACAATTACTTAACACCTATCAAAGTTAAATTGTATACTTCCACCGCAAAACAGAATATCTATCCCCTAAGTAAAGTATACATTTTCTTTGTTCTTCTAAAAATATATAAATATGTGCATATAGAACACCCATCAATACGTGCGTGTATTAATGTATCCAAAAAACAGGCTATTTGCCCCCTACCAAACATTCAAAATAATCAATTTCTTTATAACACAAATGTAAAAGACAAACAGGTGTATATTATGGTATCACCAGACCAAAATTGGTGTGGTGAGGAAAATATAAATATATGTGTACAAGGGTGTTCCTGCGTGGACCTCTGTCTCATCCTTCTCTTTTTTACATGTTCCTGCGTGGAACCTCTTCCCTTTGCTGAAAAAAAGGAAAGAAAAAAAAAATAAGTCCCAATATAGTAACTAGGTGCTCTTAATCAATATTCCTTCTGTGAAATATTCAAATGCCACGTGATTTCACCACTTCTGTGCTCTTCCCATCACCGTACAAAATGGCCACTCACCAGATCCCATTCAATGAATGCCTTTGGTTCATTCCCAGGATAACCAATCCTATTTCGTATCACCACGGTTGTTAAGTATCTTAGATATTTGGGTACTGCGTCTCTTTCTCTATAAAAGCTCACAGAGAAAGGGTTCCCAACATAGTGTATTAGGTAAAAAAATGTTTATTCAATTTAAAATACAAGACAAGTATTGCACTCACATTTTGGTGTGCCTATTTGCCGGCACCAAGCTTCTCCAGCCGTGTATGCAAACGTGTATAAGGAAAAAACACTCCTTGTTCCCCCTGGTCCTTTCTTACGACCGGTGTGGTATCCTATAGGTCTCAGCAGCCTCTACCCATTTCGCAAATTTTATTGCGTCGTCAGGAAGCTTCGTCCCCACTCCTTTCCTGACCGGCCGGGCGGCATGCTTGGATACGGGTCTGGTATGGATTGTCTCCTTACAATCCATAGCAGACCTAAGAGCCTGGTATCCCTCTGGGGGGGAACCCATATAGTTTTTTTATTTAAAATTTGGCGTGGAGTTCCCCCTCATGATTCATACCAAACGCCGCGGCTAGAATTGGCGGGAATCCAAGTCGGATCCCCATCGCTTTTATTACGCGCTCGCTGGAATGTGCTTTTTCTATTCCAGCGAGTGCGAGATGTCGGCACCATGTCACCGAGAATCAGCGCGATGCCGTCGTGCTGGAAACACATTCTCGGTGACAGGTACTGTAGGTGTGTTCTAACTAAAGGGGGGGTGGGACTGACTAGGGGAAATGACAGATCGCTGTTCATACTTTGTATGAACATATGATCAGTCATTTCTCCCCCTGAAAGAACCAGGAGCTGTGTCACGAGCGATCGTGTGTGCCCGGCTGTCACCGCGCCAGTCAGGCAATCGCATGGGCATCGGGGCCACAAATTGGCCACAAAGCGAAATCACGTTATATAATGCGATTTCGCGCAACCAAGCCAACCTGCCGCAGTAAAACTGCGGCGGGCGGTCAGCGAGCGGTTAATGACACTTTAAGCAGTTATGGCATATTTTTTGTGATAAAGGTTTTACATAAGCTGAGCGTTGTACACAGCTCTCAGGGATAATGGTTTGTCTCAAACCTCTAAGGCCTTGTACTCACGAGCAGACATGTCCGATGAAACCGGTCCGCGAACCGTTTTCATCGGACATGTCTGCCTGGGGACTTCTGTTCGATGGCTGTACATACCATCGAACAGAGGTCCGCGCGTAAACAATACGCGGGGCGTGTCCGCGGTGTCGCCGCGACAATGACGCGGCGACGTGGGCGGCCTGCCTTTAAAATGCTTCCACGCATGCGTCAAAGTCATTCGGCGCATGCGAGGGATGGCGGACGGCCGGACATGTACGGTAGGTCTGTACAGACGACCGTACATGTCCGGGCGGACAGGTTTCCAGCGGACTGTTTTAAAGCAAGTCCAGGAAACAGTTGTCCGCTGGAAACCTGTCCGATCCGCCCGAAAATGGTCCGCTCGTGCCTACACACGGCCAAACATGTCTGCTGAAACTGGTCCGCGGACCAGTTTCAGCAGACATGTTTGGTCGTGAGTACGGGGCCTAACAGGATCACCAGGTGAAAATAAAGAAAAGCGATAAAAAAAAAACAACAACAAAAAAAACAAGTGCAGCCACCACTCCTAAGAATTGGTAAACTGCAATATAATACAGTATATTTTTTGACGTTGGGTTTAATACCGCTTTAAGTTATTAAAAAAAAAATTGTCACAACAGTGTTCTGCCCTTTTAAGATCTCTTGTTGTGCTAGTCATGTCCAACAAGCTAACATTGTGTGGGCGAGATTGATGAAAAATAAAGAGTGTTAACATCCGTGCTGCTAGGTGTGTGTCCGCGCATAGAGTCAGCACATATAGATAATCATTGCTTTCTAATTAGAAGGAAAGCCCAGCAATGTTCATCTTTATTTTTCTTCTAGACAGGCTGTTATGGAAATAGTTGTGTGTGAACAATAGCGAGCCACTATAGATTATTATCCGGCGGAGGGCACGTGGATTATGTGTGTGTTTGCATGGTGTAGGAAATGCCATTAAGGAGCACTGTGTCAACATCCAGCGCTTTTCTGTGTTATATTTATAGCTATTTGCATATAATTTGTATTTTTATTAAAGCGTCAAAGTCTTCAGCTAGACAGACGAAAGCGTTACGGACTGCCTAATCTGCTTTCCTTAATGTCTGAGCGATTTCATTTAACAAAAGGGCAGGATTGCCAGTACTGGCAGCGCGTCCTTTCTGGGTGCTTATATGAAAATAAAGAGGCATAATGGACATTTCTGTTGTTTGTTTACAAGTCCCTGTAAAGCTCATCTGCAGAATGGATAAGGCTATAAATTATCATCTATTCTTCAACATAAAAAATCTATTTAATATTATTAAGCATAATGTGCTGGGAGAAACTTCTCAGTCCTTTCCTCTAGAGATGTAGACATTTATCCCAAAGCATTAAAGTGTGTATAACCGTAGCTACCAACTTCTCTTATTTGCTTCCTTTTGGTCTGATATACTGTATATACCATAGACCAGGGTTTGACAAATTTGCTTGGAATCTAGGAGCCAGCTAAAAAAGTTAGGAGCCAGAAAAACGCACCCCCGTCCCGCCGAGCTCGCGCGCAGTAGCGAAAACATACGCGAGTAGCGGCCACATATGTAAACGGTATTCAAACCACACATGTGAGGTATCACCGCGATCGTTAGAGTGAGAGCAATAATTCTAGCCCTAGACCCCCTCTGTAACTCAAAACATGCAACCTATAGAATTTTTTTAAACGTCGCCTATGGAGATTTTAAAGTGTAAAAGTTTGTCGGTATTCCACGAGCGGACACAATTTTGAAGCGTGACATGTTGGGTATCAATTTACTTGGCGTAATATTATCTTTTACACTATAAAAAAAATTGGGATAGCTTTACTGTTGTCTTATTTTTTAATAATTTTTTCCCCAAAAAAGTGCGCTTGTAAGACCGCTGCGCAAATACGTTGTGATAGAAAGTATTGCAACGATCGCCATTTTATTCTCTAGGGTGTTAGAATAAAAAAAAATATATAATGTTTGGGGGTTCTAATTAGAGGGAAGGAGATGGCAGTGAAAACAGTGAAAAAACACATTAAAACGGCTGTTTTACTTGTAATGCCAACGGCCACCACCAGATGGCGCCAGGTCACAGAATGAAGCCTGGGCCTTCACAAGGCTGCAAAGTCGCGGCCTCAATTACCAGCCTTTGCGGGCGCGCGGCAGGGGCGCACGGAGGCACAGGATTCTCTGTGCGCCCCCACCTCCTCCGCCGCGCGATCGCGGCGGGCCCACGACGGCCGGTAATTGAGGCCGCGGCTTTGCGGCCTTGTAGGCCGCAAAGCCACGGCCTTAATTACCGGCGGGCGCCAGGTCACAATTTCTTGTCGCAATTGCGACCGGGCTCCCCCGGATTTTGTCGAGCCCTGCCATAGAATGCGTTTTATTATATTATAGGTACAAAGCAAATAGCTGTTGTTCTGGCCAGAAATCCGGTGTGCTTAAAACTTTGAGAGTACTCCGCCTCTAATGCAGTAAAATCTTAACCACTTGTCATCCGGACCAATTCTGGCACTCTGTTCCTACTTGTAAAAATCATATTTTTTTTGCTAGAAAAATACTCGGAATCCCCAAACATTATATATGTTTTTTAGTAGAGACCCTAGGGAATAAAATGGCGGTCATTGCAACTGTTTTAGTCACATGGTATTTGCGCAGCATTTTTTGTATAATGTGAAAGATGGTGTTACACGAATAAATAGATACTTAACATGTTATCAGTGTTAATTTTGTTGACTAAAACATTTTAGTCGACTAACTAAATACCGTTTTAGTTGACTAAAATACGACTAAAACAATTGGGATTAATAAAATATGACTAAAATTAAAATGGCATTTTAGTCTAAAGACTACAATGGGACTAAAACTAAAATGCCATTTAGGTCAAAAGACACTCTAACGTTTGTGGCGATACCTCACATGTGGGGATTGAACACTTTTTACATATGTGGGCGTGACGTAACATGAGTTTGCTTCTGCATGTAAACTCACGGGATGGGGGCACTTTACGTTGGATGAGATATTTCTTTCAGTTTAGTTCTGCTATAGGTAAAAATGGCATTTGAATAGTTTTTTCATACCAATGGTTAGTTAGAGACGGGTGGGAGGAGATTGCTATTATCCTGGAGTTGGCCTTTACGTAGCGGAAGGCTAGAACTCCTGTCAACATTGTATTATCTCTTACCCCTGTTGCAGATTTCCCCGCACTTCCTGTCTGCTAAATAGAAGTAAGGGAAAATCTCTCTAAGGCCCCTTTCACACTGGGGCGGGAGCCGCGGTGGCGGTATAGCTATGCTAAAAATAGCGGCACTATAGCGTCGATTTGCTGCGGGATTCGGCCACTAGCGGTGCGGTATTAACCCCTGCTAGCGGCCGATAAAGGGTTAATACTGCCCACAATGCACCTCTGCAGAGGCGCATTGCGGGCGGTATTGCCGCGGTTTCCCATTGTTTTAAATGGGAAGGAGCGGTATGCCGCTCCAAAGATGCTGCTAGCAGGAGATTTTTTTCTCTCCTGCCAGCGCATCGCCTCAGTGTGAAAGCCCTCCGGCTTTCACATTGAGGTTGCTGGGCAGGAGTTTTTCAGGCGGTATAGCAGTGCTATTTTTAGCACTGTGCCGCCTGGAAAACTCCTCAGTGTGAAAGGGGTCTAACAGAGCCCTGAATAGGAGTAGAACCTGAGTAGACCACCTCTCCATATGTTTTGGAAATGGGGAGAGTAAGAGAAGTTCAGTAGTCCAAATAAGGATTGAGCAGCCTAGGGTGACAATGCAGCTCATCCATAGATGCAGTACCCTTGGCTTGTTTCTCTTCATTTACAGGATCTTAGTCTTAGGCTTTTGTGTTACATGCAGCTAGGTGATTGGACACTAGCAAACAAAGCACAGCCCCTCCCACTCCCAGCAATCCTCATTTTTTTGCTAGTGTCCTCAGGGGTACAGATGTCTTCTTTCTCTGCTCCGGGGGAAAGCAAACCTTTTGTGTTCCATATGTTATTTTCTTTGCTAACCTGTTGCCTCTTTTAGACAATTCGAGATTTTCCTAGCTTGTGACGGAAAATATTGATTATATGAAGACAGGAGGCGAGTATCTTATGCATTATCTTTCTTTAATAATGCCCATAGCAGAAATACAGTAAACATTTATTGTAACTTAAAAGAAAAAATTCAAAGAACTACCCTTCCCAGCAGTCCCTGGGCCAGCGTAGCCCCTCCCAGACCGTAATCTATATAAGGGACTGTCTGAGGTAACCTATTCCTCTTTCTTCATGCGAATTAGTGTAAACAGGAACCAAAAGTCCAATTAGACATCTCCGCGGCTGCCGGGAACCTTCCGACCGGAACACAACATCTGAATCTGGAGGAAACGAAAGGACAAGGCCAACACGGACCAACTTCATCCAGACCAACTTCATCCCAACGGGGACTATAGGAAAACCAAAACCATTCGGAGCCGACCGGTCAGTCGTCTTCAGGAACATGGACCAACGGATTCAGTCAACGGCATCCCGACTCCGGATCTGGAACGTAGTAGGAGCCTCCATCTGCGGTGAACTAAATCCATGGATCGAAACGGAACAGCAATCCCGACGGGGTTAGTGAAAACGAACTCCCGGGGCGTACCAGCCTCCGACTTGCAGGGTGTGTGGTTCAACAGTCTAGAACGAGAGAGAGACAACCTCGTGACAGGGTTGGGTCGGGAGGGAAGATACTCGCCTCCTGTCTTCATATAATCAATATTTTCCGTCACAAGCTAGGAAAATCTCGAATTATACCTCAGACAGGAGGCTCATATCTTATGCAAGTTCAAAGCTATAACAATGCATATATAGATGATAACAAATGAAACAACTACAAAATTGATATAGATATGTGTTCCTCCGATCCAAGCAGAATTGGCGGAAAGCAATCGTGGTTACCAGTCCGCCGCTAGCCGTAAATCCTATAGGGAGCCGCCCGGGGTGATGACCTAGGAGCCACCGCTCCACTGGAGGGGTGGGCGCCCAACGGGGTTACGTAAGACCCTGCCATTTCCATGATTGATCGTACCCCTCTGGCTAGCGTAGCTGAGGAAACCGGAAACTGAGGTTTAGCGTAGGAATGAGGAGTAGGAAGAGATGCGAAGATCGCAGTGGGACCGTGAAGGACTAAGAAATCCGTAGACAACGGGGTACGATGTGCGGGGAAGAACGGGTAGAAAAAACCGATGAAGTCCCGCCGCTGTCCTACGCATGACGGAAAAACCCCGACTCTCCGAGGCGGGATCCGACGCCTGGAATGGCCAACGTCGTGACACCCGATATGCGTCTGACGGAATCAGACACGAGGGGGCAGTAGCTCAAACGACAATAACCTCCGACAGAGTGAGATTGTCCCCCCAGTCCTGGCGCGTGGTCAGGACCACTGATCACCTCCCAAGAGCGTTGATACCCTGGGTGTGATGGGCGTTGAAACTTAACGCTTACTAAGTCGGTACACCATGGGTGTTATCCCACCGGTAGTAAGTCTACAAGGGAGCGGTAGTCCGAGTTCGCAGCGCGGAAGGCGCAGGGGAGCTATAGGACCTCCCGGACTCAAACGAGTCCACCAGGTAGTTGGTCATCTCAGACGAACGCCTTCATGAGGTTAACTTGTCGTTGATCACCAACTAACCCAGAGTCCTCCGGATGATCGAAATGTATATCTAGTCCCAAGGCCTAGATCAAGGCAAGTGGAACCCCTGTTATAAAAGAAAAGGTCGCATGAAGAAAGAGAAATAGGTTACCTCAGACAGTCCCTTATATAGATTACGGTCTGGGAGGGGCTACGCTGGCCCAGGGACTGCTGGGAAGGGTAGTTCTTTGAATTTTTTCTTTTAAGTTACAATAAATGTTTACTGTATTTCTGCTATGGGCATTATTAAAGAAAGATAATGCATAAGATATGAGCCTCCTGTCTGAGGTATAATTGAATTCTATCTTTGTCATTCTTGAAAGTCCCTGTAAGGGACATTATGGCTTTCGGTTCACCATTACCAGGTGATTAGGCAGGTCATCATCCGAGCCTACGGTCTGAAGGACCAGATCTATCAGTGCTTTGTGGGCTTTTCAGCATCAGGCATCTGTTTTACAGATTTGACGGACATAAGGTGCTTTATGCCTAGTACACAGGATGAGAATATTGGACCAAGGATCATCCTTTTTTTTTCTCTTGCATTCTAGTCTCATATCGAAAACGAATAGGTTACTAGAGTTACGAAAATTCTCATAAGACAGAATAAAACTTCCCACGATGATGTAATGTATTCTTTTGTTTCGGAGCTTGCACGGTCTTGGTCACTCGATTTTTTGACGGGCGAATACCGATTAAACGAAAATAGTTTGTTCTATTATTGTTCAAGAACTGTTTTCATGCTTGTACCTAATTAAATTTACCATAGCACTTGGAAAGCTTACTTTGCATGTGCTAGGGTATATTCTTATCACTCTTATATTTTGGACATTCCTCTGTCCGGTTCTGACCTGTGTCTGGCCTTGAGCACCCTTAAAGTGATGCTAAACTCACAGGGGCAGATCCACGTACCTTCGCGCAAGAATCCGCCGGGCGCAACGTATCTAACATACACTACGCCGCCGTAACTTATTTTTTTTCCAAATCCTCAAAGAATTTGCGCCGTAAGTTACAGCGGCGTAGTGTATCTTTGGCGGCGTAATACCGCACCATTCAAATCTCTGTGATGGGGGCCTGTTTTATGTTAATACGTCGTGACCCAAAGTAAACAACGTTTTTTTTTTAACTGCGCATGCGCCGTCCGTGGAGGTATCCCAGTGCACATGCTCGAAATTAACCCGGAACAAGCCAATGCTTCCGACGGTGACGTCATTCTACGCAAATCCCTATTCGCGAATGACTTACGCAAACAACGTAAACATTTCAAATTTCTACACGGGAACGACGGCCATACTTAACATTGACTACGCCTCATAACGGTAGCTTTAACTATACCCCTGGAAAAAGCCGAACGCAAACGACGTAAAAAAATGCGCAGGCTGGACGTACGTTCGTGGATCGCCGTAACTAGCTAATTTGCACACTCGACGTGGAATTCGGCGGAAACGCCACCTAGCAGCCGCCGAAAAATTGCATCTTAGATCCGATGGCGTACTAAGACGTACGCCTGTCGGATCGACCCGAGATGCCGTCGTATCTTGTTTTGAAGATACAAAGATACGACGCGGGAAATTTAAAATTACGCCGGCGTATCAATAGATACGCCGGCGTAATTCTTTTGTGGATCTGCCCCACACTGTTTAATTTACATTGTCCTTTCTATTTCTGTATATAGCACTGTAAATATTTTAATAAAAAAAAAAAAAATCAATATACAGCTGTCGCATTACCCAGATCTTTCCTAGCCTGTCTGCAGGGAAACCTAAGCAGGAGGAACCTCTAGTCCTCTGCTGCTGGTCACATGTTCAAACTAAAAAACAGCCTTTGGAATGCAGAGTTAAAATAAATAATCAATAAACTGTTTTAAATCATCATATAAAATATGAATTTGAAATGTAATCTTTATTATCTTTTGAAAATAATATGGTGTGGGCAGATTTCTGCCAGTCACAGGCTGTGTTGAGCTTCCCCAGCCTGTGTCTTAGAGTAAAAGGGAGGCGAAGCCTCCATCAATCTACATGTAATATCCTACCCTTATTGTGTTTTTAGCTGTTTAGTGGGTATGGAGACGGAGGGAGGGAGTGGGCTGTCATTTGGCACTGTGTATACGCCCACATGTGATTCGATAGTCACATGGGCTGCTCAGATGTCATAGGGAGGAAATGCTCAGCATAGAAACTCAGTGAAAACTGAGCATGTGCAGAGTTGCCACAACAGCTGCAAAATCCCTAGCTAAATTGGGGACATGAACAGAAGGTGGAGATAAAGAACAGCAGAATCTACCAGTTTTTTTTGCAGAATACAGAAAATGAATCTCATAGTGACGGAGTATGAACAGCATGTAATACAGCATTTATTGATAGCTTAAATGATGTGGGTTTAGTGACACATTAATGGAAGTAACACGCCGTAACCGCAAGCAAACATATTTGCCTTGGCTGTGATTGTTAAATTTGACGCAGCTGTATAGGGCAGGGCAGGTTTTAGGTTTGGAAACTTGTTGTTCTTTTAATGCATTTTTAGTTTAACCTTTTTCTAATGTAATAAAACCTCCTTATTGACAAGCGATCTTGCAATTTACAGATCTGATCTGAATGTCTGATGCTTAGAATATGACATTACATTGATTTTCATGCAGTGTTTTTGTTTGTTTGCAGTTTCCGATGAGCATCTACTGGGGTGAGTACTTTGAATTAATTTGTTATACAAACTGTTGTCTCAGAGACCTCAGGCTGTTCTAAGTCTTCTCATCACACAATTTAAATATCTTTGTTTTCTTTTTTTTTAGTTGCTTAGTCATGAACAGCGTGTGTTGTCTGTACTAGCTGTTTGATCCTCACTTTTTCTATAATATGATTTATAGGCTGGTTTTACAAGCTGGACTGGGATTCAAGTGACACTAATGCCTCATTCACACCTGAGCGATTATGTGCTTGAGGCCGGGCTCACACTGGTACGACAAACGCTCCGACATTGGGAGCTCATGTCGCATGACGTGTGAAAATCAATGTTTCCCTATGAGAGCCGACACAAGTCGGTCCGACTGTGAAAATGCTCCCTGCACTACTTTTGTCCGACTTTGAACCTACTTCAGCCCATTGAATATCACTGAAGTCGGATCCAAGTTGGATTGCCATCTTGACTGATCCGACTTTGGCATGCGACTTGTGTTCTGATGATCTTGAAGGGGAACTTCACGCCAAATTTAAAAAACAACATCATGGGTTCCCCCTCCAAGAGCATACCAGGCCCTTCGGACCAAACCGACCGTGTGTATAGGCTATCGGTCTGGTTTCCTTCGGTCCAAAATTTCTAAACATGCTTCAAAACCGAACCAATGGACCGCTGCCCCATCGGACCAAACCGATAGTACAGAAAAGCATCGGTTCAAAACCCGCGCATGCTCAGAATCAAGTCGATGCATGCTTGGAAGCATTGAACTTCGTTTTTTTCAGCACGCCGTGTGTTTTACGTCACCGCGTTCTGACCCGATCGGATTTTGAACTGATGGTGTGTACACACATCAGACCATCAGGCCACTTCAGCGGTGAACCGATGAAAACGGTCTGTCGGACCATTCTCATCGGTTTTGTCCGACCGTGTGTACGGGGCCTAACAGGAAGTTGGATCATGACAACAGCAAAAAAAAAAATGAATTGGAGGCGGGGGGCAATGGGCAGAAGCCCCCTACACACGATCGGAAATTCCGCCACCAAAAGTCCGATGTGAGCGTTTGAACGAAAATTCCGACCATGTGTATGCTCCATCGGACTTTTGCTGTCGGGATTTCCGCCAGCAAAAGATTGAGAGCTGGTTCTCAAATTGTCCGACAGAAAAAATTCCTATCGGAAAATCTGTCTATAGCAATTCCGGCGCATGCTCAGAAAAAATTTGCCGCATGCTCAGAAGCATTAAACTTCATTTTATCGTCTCGTCGTAGTGTTGTACTTCACCGCGTTCTTGATGGATGAAAGTTCAGAGAACTTTTGTGTGACCGTGTGTATGCAAGCCAAGCTTGAGCGGAATTCCGTCGGAAAAACCGTCCAAGGTTTTTCCGACAGAAAATTGGATCGTGTGTACGGGGCATAAGACAAAGGCATAATCTACCACTGTTAATTTGGTCGAATAAAATATTTCCGTCTACAAAATAAACCCCTCTAACCACTCGCCACAGTCATAATGGCTAGATGTCCAGATACACATTCTGAAATATCAACAATATTAATGATCAGTGTTCTCTGGAACTATATAGCAATTTAGCCCAGGTTTTTATCCTGCCAACATGGAGGCAATTTTTGATATCTATTATTGCATTAATGTTGGTTCACATTTTTTCTACTTCTGATTACTTGTGGCTGCACATATTGTTAATTCTTTTTAAATTCTCATAAGGCATATGATATTTTTTCACTTTGGTTGTATGATACCCAAAGCTTTTATTAGTCTTTCTCTGATATGCATTGATAATCCACTCATAATCGTACTAACCTCCATCAAATGTTTTGACAAATGCCTACAATTCTGAAAAACTGGACTTGTTTGTAACCCTTATTGGTATGCCTCTTTGGCTCTTTTTTTTGTCTTTCTTTGTATCTATCCAAAAAATTCCAGTTCTGAAAATGAAAGAACCACCTTTCCCTTCTGTGTATGAATAGACCCTGATCAATAGTATCAGTTTTAAAGATGATTTATTGGCAGGTATAGTAACCCCAAGTATAGGACCCCCAAGGGCTCCTGCAGTTTCTGAATCTTCCCCTGCTGCTGAATCATAGAAGAGAAAAGTACTCTCCCATGTAACAATATTGAAAGAGAGCTCCGAATGTGTTGTGTGTATCAACATTTTAATAAAGTATTGAAACAATAAAATGTAATCATATAAAGCCAGCTAAAAAACTCACAGAAACACTGTCAGTATAATTGATCTGACCGAATGTGACGTCAGTCCACTAACTCCATCCAATGCGTTTCGTCCTATGGAACTGTGTCTTTGTTTTTTCCTGTTACTCATTAAAGGGGTTGTAAAGGTTAAAAAAATGTTTTGCCTAAATAGCTTCCTTTACCTTAGTGCAGTCCTCTTTCACTTACCTCATCCTTCCATTTTGCTTTTAAATGCCCTTATTTCTTCTGAGAAATCCTCACTTCCTGTTCTTCTCCCTGTAACTCCACACAGTAATGCAAGGCTTTCTCCCTGGAAGTTTTTTAGGGAAAACATATTATTATTATTTTTTTTAAATTCTTTATTTATAAACAGGGAAAAAGGGGGTCCATAGGAGCCACCGCGTCATTACAAACATCAGTACGGTAAATGGGATAAACATCAAGGTACACAGTACAGATTTAAAAACCGAACAGTTCAAACAATACAGGGTAATATTAATCATCACAGTGGAGGGGTCGACTATTCGTCCATCTTTATGAGGACATGGCTGCACGCCTCACGGCGCCGCCTTCCCCACTCTTTATATTCCCTCTCATCTGCATGTGTGTCTCAACCCGCTTATTCAAAATCAAACGAGTCACCGTGGTCCCACGGGCCCGATCCCCTGACTTTTCAGATTTATATAGAAAATAGGAGCAGAAAGGGTAAATAGAGGTAGATGTACAGAGCGAGCACTCTCCTAGAAAATACAGGCAAAGGAAAGGGAGATGGAGGAGAGCTGAAAGGAAGGGGGGGGGGGTAGGTATGTGGGGGGGGGGAGTTTTGACTACGGACATCGCCTCACGTTCGCCACCAGGAAGGGCGTTATTTCTGTGTCACCTCCCGCGACTACTGCGGAGAGCATACCACAGACAAAATCAAGGAGTTCAGGTTGAGGTACTTCCGCCCCTAAGGGCTACCCCTTCATCGGAGTATTTAAAAATATTCCAGATACGCCAGGTATCTGTGTAGGCCTCCTGTCTATCCTGACTCGTTAGGGGAAAACATTTTTTACCTTTACAACCCCTTTAAGTTTATATAAAACAATGATATTTCAAACCATTGGATACAAGTGTAAAGTATGTGTGTACTATATAAACAGTATAATGTCTTGAATTATTGTGTTATTTGCAGGCTGAAATTTATTTTTGGGCCCACAGCCCTGTATGCCCTGGATTTAGTAGATCAGCGTTCAGTCACACATGTGACTAGTCCCAGTGGACGCAGCACCTTCCAGGTAAGCTTGTACATATCTTTGATTTCAGCCTTCCTGAAGTGTTTTACACTGACAGGTGTCTAATTTGGTGACACACAGCAATGGTGTTTTGATCAACAAGCCTAATGGCAGCTATTGTTTCTGATGCATCATTGGGTGGACATTAACCCCTTGAGTACCAGCCTGCAATACATCTTCATTACAAGGCCTTTTTTTTTTGATTGGTGTGAGTTTGACTGACAAATATTCCATCATGTAGTGTACTCAAATTAATTTTGTATACTTTTTTTCAGACAGATAATGCTTTCTTGTGGTGATATTTTTAAAGTAATAAACGCTGTGTTTTTTAGGAAAGAAAATAGCCAAAATTTGCATTTGCCTATATTTACCTTTCAATTATTTACCACCCTTTTCAACACCAATCTCACCCTCATTGGCAAACAGTGTCTCTTTTAAACCTGCCACCCACTTTAATATAAATATGCACACAACAATTGGTGGTCAGTGGCACTATAAAACCCCATCCTAAATTTTTATAAAAAACAACAAAAGAGGGATGGTGTTTTAAAAGGTGTACTGCCAAATGTCAGAACACAATGTATTATTTTATTTAATAATATAATATAATTAACAAATAACAATTGTTGTATGCAAAATACATTTTAAAATATTTATATTTACCATTCATTCATTTACCACCCTTTTTAACACCGATCCCACCCTCATTGGCAAACAATGGCTCTTTTAACCTTGCCACCCACTTTAACATAAACAAGCACATCACCAATGGTGGTTAGTTCCACTATAAAATCCCTATCCTAAATTTTTATTAAAAACAACAAAAGAGCAATGGTGTTTTAAAAAGTGTACTGCCAAATATCAGAACCCAATGTATTCTTTAAAAAAATATATATAAAATAGAATTAACAAATAACAATTCATGTATGCAAAATACATTTTAAAATGCTAGTAACCCTTGAGCCCTCACCCCCCCATACTTTAAAAAAAAGATCCTATCTTCATTGATGGTCAAAACACCCAACTTTAACTTTGATTTGCTGAAATCCTCCTTGCTGTAGTGTTTACAAACATTCAGCCTTTTTACAAAGGAAAAAGGGGAACTTCCTTGTAAATTAGCTGAATGTTTGTAAACACTACTAGTGTTTACACTTGTGATGGCTGTGATTGGTTCACAGTGATCACAAGTTTCAGAGCCACTCTGATTCGCTCTGCACATCATAGCTGTGATCTGAGCTGTCCAATAACAGCTCAGATCACAGTCATTCACGAGCACACTGGCTGCCCAAGTGTGTCTTCTGCAGCACTGTTTTAAAACGGAACTACACCACCTCTTGAACAAGTGCAGCGGTAGTAAACTGGTAAATTGATTTGCCCTTGCTAACTTTTCAGTTACCGTATTTTCCGGCGTATAAGACGACTTTTTACACCGGAATTTCACAGCCAAAATCCGGGGGTCGTCTTATACGCCGGGTATAGCAGCTGCTCGATCGATATCAGCTGCCGGGTGCTCTGTACGGCTGCATGTATTGTGTATATGCGCCGCTTAGCCAATCCCGATGCACTGTGTGATGACAAAGCATGCTAAGCCTGCTCGGATTGGAGTAACGACCTCTGCCAATCCGAGCAGGCTACATTTATGGCAGCTGATATCGATCGAGCATAGGGATTGGCTGAGAGCGGCGCACATTTTAAAAACTACATACAGCTGTACAGAGCACCCGGCGGGCTGCGGCTTCTTCATTACTTCCACACAAGGGGGTCGTCTAATACGGTGAGTAGACTACAAAACCACCGTTTTTAGCAGCATGTTAGGGGGTCGTCTTATATGCCGAGTTGTCTTATACGCCGGCAAATACGGTATTTTTTTTTTTGACCACTGCAGTTCAGGGAAAGATCTGAATGTTTATAGACAGGATGTGACAGCATCCTCCCTAATGGATTGGACAGTTAAAATTGATTACTGTGTGGTTTATTCATTATTTACCGTTCTTTATTTAGAATTATTGGAACAAATGAGTGCAGCTGCACCCTTACAACAGTGCAAAAAGAAGGGCAACTCATAATTGTTACAGCATAGTGCATATAGTATGAACCGATTTAGAAAGATGAGAAGTTGACATTGGCGGTGAAGACACAAGTGCCCAGGATAAGCATCTCACACACTGTCTGAACATTTTGTGTATAAAAACAAACAAGAAACAATTAGCTTCCTGCATCTGGGAGCTGCCAAGAGAAATAGTGTATAAAAAGCAAGAAGAAAAAGGGTAAAAGGGTTGAGAAGAGGTGGGGAAAGAAAAAAGAGAGGAGGGTGGTATCTCATTCCTCCGCTGCAAGGACAACGCTGTACCCCCTTGAACATGGGAAAAGCGAATAGTGAAACCATTTGTGTCTGAATTTCTCATCTTTGCCTCCTAATGTGGCGGTAATGTTTTCTATGGAATTAATTTCTGTTTTGGTAAACCACAGCGAGTATGTAGAGGGGGATTCTTTCTTCCAAGTGTGGGTACACAGTCCCTGGCTGCGTTCAAAAGATGGACCAACATTGAGTTTTGGGAGATCAGCAGCAGGTAATTGACTTGGTTTATACCTAGGTCAAAATCAGTAAGCTGCCTGATGGTCTCACTGACTTGGGTCCAGAAACCTTCCAGTTTCATACTGGTCCAGAAAACATGGAGGCTAATGTCCTCTCCTTCTTTGCATCTCCATCAGATATTCGCTGCCTCAGGATAGATTTTTCTCTGTAGTGTGGGGACCTTATACCAGCAAT
Organism: Rana temporaria; assembly: GCF_905171775.1. Taxonomy (NCBI): domain Eukaryota; kingdom Metazoa; phylum Chordata; class Amphibia; order Anura; family Ranidae; genus Rana; species Rana temporaria. The sequence goes on along the minus strand of NC_053490.1, from coordinate 461,042,473 downwards.
TCTTGTACCCCAAGGCCAGAGTAGCAGCTTATAAGCAGCCAAGACCACATGGAAGGAGGGCCCAGTCTCCAGGCAGAGATCTTTAAATGGGGTATTTGGACAGCATGAAATTCCAGGGTAGAGCAAACTGGCGAGGCAATGAGTCAATTGTAGAAGCCTCCATGCATCCATCGGACGCTCAAACACCGATCATAGGTCCAAAGAGTGAAATTTTGAAGTCGAAATGTACCCTGTTGTAAAAGTTGTTATCTGATAGGCCTGGGGGGAATGCTGGGTTACCAATCGCTGAGAACAAACCGAGGACTTTCAGATCCTGAGCTGGAGTATTGCTCCGGTTGATGTAGTACTTAAGAGTTAAGAGGGGATGGTTTATCCATTATTGTTTTCAGTTAGTTAAAGTTGTGCGGGGACATCTTCAGTGTTTCCCATCTGATTTTGCTTTATATTTGTACCAGCTATACCAGATGTCACTTGAATGAGACACAGTCGTGTCTAGCACATTCCCTGATGTATTGCCACTTCTCTGATTTTGTATGTATGCATACATTTGTATTAATTAGTATAATGTAATTTCTTATTTTGTATCTGTTTTATGTAACCATGTGCAAACCATATGTGTAGATGAAGATTTTTAGTTTTCTGCATATGTGCAATTATAAAATATAATTCAAATAAAGATGCCTTAAGGGATTTGGCAAGGAGATTTAATGTATGAAAGAACATGAGCAAAATGACAATGATTTGATTTTTACTGCGTCCCAAAGCACTAAATCTTAATCCCATCAAGTCTTAGCATAAAACTACCCTATAAAAGCGTATCCAAACTGAAGAACAGACATGTAATATATTGCATGTTTGTTTTCTAGTTAAGATATGCTTTGATAGGGCAGTTGTGTGTGTGTGTGTGTGCTTTACCGGTCCTTAAAGTGGATGTAAACCTGGAAAATATGTTTTTAATGAAGACTTCTACCTGGTACAGTAGAGGATGTCAAGTCTTCTGTGCCCAGTCTTGCCACAAAGAGTTAATCCAGCTCTGAGCAATCCTCTTGTCTTTTTTTTAGTAAGATAAAAACCAACACACAGATAAGTTTGTGTTGCTACATCCCCCACTGCTGTGACTGACATCTTATTTCTTTATCTCATGAATGGCATGAGAGCACAGAGAGAGTGTTATGATTTCAGCTTCACATTCCCCCACCTTTCTTCTTCAGTTCTGCTTCAGTTCTGCCAGGATTGGCTGCTCCACACCTCAGCATGATTGGTCATGCTGAAGTCATGTGGTGCCTTCTGAGTTTTGACTGGATGTTACTCAAAACTCAAGAATAGGACAATAGGAGAGTATAGAGGTTGGCGAGGAGTCTTGTGACATCACGACTCCACCTACCAAGCTCCGGCAAACAGACCCACCCACCAATTCCAGAGTTTTGCAGGGGTCCTACTGCAGCTGAAGGTGGTGACATTTGCAAGGTAGGGATACAGGCAAGAGGCTTGCCTGTATATATACATTAATACTGTGCCATTAGTTTATACTGGGTGAGTGGTGGGTTTACATCCACTTTAACCGCTTGACGCCTGTCAAATGAATGCTCAGCGGTGTGGCTCTCGTTCTGGCCGGACGTCCTCGGCTTCCCGACCCTCTCAGCTTCACTTGGGAGCCGATGGGCGTGCCTGTTGGTGTTAAAACCATGGATGTCACTTTGATTGGCTATTGTACTAACTTTCTGCTGGCTAAACAGGTTATTTTCTGTGAATATTTATTTCTGGAGACTTTCTATCATAATCAGATGTCCTCAGGACACCTGACTTTGTATCATAATCAGATGTCCTCGGGCACCCGCGTCTGCCCTGGTGTGGAGAAAGCCTTTTGAGGGGGGAGGGGGCGAGCAGGAGGGTCAGGACTAGGGATGAGTTCGACTGGAACATTGCCTGTTTGCCTCTTCGGCGAGCAACTAACTATTTGGGGTGTTCGCAGCAAATTCGAAATGCCGCGGAACACCCTGTTAAAGCGGGGGTTCACCCTTAGAGGGCACTTTTCCCCCTTCGCTTCCTGCTCGTTATTACTAGGGGAATCGGCAATTTATTTAAAAATATGTGCAGTACTTACCCGTTTACGAGACGCATCCTCTCCGTCGCTTCCGGGTATGGGCTTCGGGAATGGGCGGTCCTTCTTGATTGACAGGTTTCCGAGAGGCTTCCGACGGTCGCATCCATCGCGTCACGATTTTCCGAAAGAAGCCGAACGTCGGTGCGCAGGCGCAGTATAGAGCCGCACCGACGTTCGGCTTCTTTCGGCTACGAGTGACGCGATGGATGCGACCGTCGGAAGCCTCTCGGAAGGCTGTCACTCAAGAAGGAACGCCGGCTCCCGAAGACCCATACCCGGAAGCGACGGAAGAAGATGCAGCTCGAAAACGGGTAAGTACTGCACCTATTTTAATATAAATAGCCGATTCCCCTAGACCGAACGAGCAGGAAGCTAAGGGGAGATTTTTTTTTTTTTTTTTAAATGGGTGAACTCCCGCTTTAAAGTCTATGGGAGAAATCTAAAGTGCTAATTTTAAAGGCTAATATGCAAGTTATTGTCCTAAAAAGTGTTTGGGGACCCGGGTCCTGCCCCAGGGGACATGTATCAATGCATAAAAAAGTTTTAAAAACTGCAGTTTTTTCGGGAGCAGTGAATTTAATAATGCTTAAAGTGAAACAATAAAAGTGAAATATTCCTTTAAATTTCGTACCCAAGGGGGGTGGTGTAAAGTATGCATGTGAAATAGCACATGTTTCCCGTACTTAGAACTGTCTCTGCACAAAGTGTAATTTCTGAAGAAAAAAAAGTGACTTGCGGCTATAATGAATTGTCGGCTCCCACCAATTCAGGTACGAAATTTAAAGGAATATTTCACTTTTATTGTATCACTTTAAGCATTATTAGATTTACTGCTCCCGAAAAAAATGCCATTTTTAAAACTTTTTTTTGCATTGATACATGTCCCCTGGGGCAGGACCCAGGTCCCTAAACACTTTTTATGACAATAACTTGCATATTAGCCTTTAAAATTAGCACTTTAGATTTCAAACGTTCGAGTCCCATAGACTTTAATAGGGTTCTAAAGTTCACACGAACATTTGGTGTGTTCGCAGGTTCTGGTGCGAACCGAACAGGGGGGTGTTCTGCTCATCCCTAGTCAGGACACTCTCTACTTTGCAGATAAAGAAAGGAGCTGTGTGTTAGTGGGCGTCCTGACACTCCTGCTCGCCCCCTCCCCCCTCAAGAGCTTTTCTTCATATCAGGAAGAAAGCCTTGCATTACTGTGTGGAGTTACAGACAGAAGAACAGGAAGTGAGGATTTCTCATAAGAAATAAGGACATTTAAAAGCAAAATCGAAGGATGAGTTAAGTGAAGGTAAAGGGAGCTATTCAGGGAAACATTTTTTTACCTTTACAACCCCTTTCATTTTTCCTTGTCTGCCCTTGACTATTTACACTGATAGGTAGGCACTAATGGGAATGCCAGCCGTCCAATATAAACAGCTGCTAGTTATCTCAGTGGTTGAAGCTTGGCTAAAATCTGCAACAGAAACAAACTTTTACTAATTGAAAATGGGGAGGGTAGTGCTGCGCTAATCAGTGGTGAATGGATAAGTGAATAAACAGGTGGGGGAGGGGAATGAAAGTAGGTGTAATTGAAATGAGGAGCAATATAGCCCAAATGGCATCAGCATAAAAATAAATATAAATGATCAGTGAACAATAACAGTAATGCCGCGTACACACCATCGTTTTCTGCGATGGAAAAAAGCGACGCTTTATGTGCTTTAAAAAAACGTCATTTTTCAAACTTCAATTTGAACAACGACGTAGCATACACACCATCGCTTTTTCACAACGCTCTAGCACAGCGCAGTTCCGTCAATCACGCACTACGTCACTATAAAGGGTCGTTTCCATGCGGAAGACGGCCTCTTTTGCTGATATCGTGTTGCTGCGTGTTAGTAAAAGTTTGGTGAGATACGATTCGTGATTTTCAGTGACTGTGCTTTAAATTTCGTTTTCTGTCGTACAGTTTGTCTATTTGTTGTCGGATCTGTGATACAGTGCTTGTACTAAGGACGTATTTGTTTAGGCATTACGTTTGGTGTGCACGGTGCTGTTTAGCAGGTCGTTCTTCAAAGGCCATTCTTTACTTCAGGGCGTAATTTTTAGTCTGATCTGATTTGACGACCGTTTTCTAGCCATGTTGCGGGTACGAACTCGTCGCCGAGATCGTGCTGTGCTTGTTGTTAGGATGTGTGCTGCATCCCAGCGACGGTCCATGAACAGGGTGAGGAGGAGGTTGTGGACCAAGAACTGGTTGCTACGCAGGGACCAGTTCTCTCATATGCCTCTGCTGCGGGAGATCCGAGAAAATAACCCTGATGATTTCAGGAATTTTCTTAGGATGTCTGACCCCGTATTTCAGCAGCTTTTGGCTTTGGTGTCGCCATATATCACCAGGCAGGACACCGTTATGCGGGAAGCCATCACTGCTGAGCAGAGGCTAGTTGCTACGTTGCGCTACCTTGCAACAGGGAGAAGTCTGCAGGACTTGAAGTTCTCGACGGGCATCTCCCCCCAGGCTCTGGGCCTCATAATCCCTGAGACCTGTTCGGCCATCATTCAGGTTCTTCAGGAGGACTATGTTAAGGTAAGTGGTGTTCTTTCAATGGTCAAACTAATTCCCAAAAAAAAAAAAAAAAAAGTAATAATTTTCTAATATGCTCAGAATGCTCACTTTGTCTCTATGTATGCTGTTCTACACAATTAGTAAAGCCCTACATGTTTATTTAATTTAGCCAACCTGTCCATCATTCTATGTTGTGGGCAAACCCACCTAGCATAGTCCCTATCTTCCCGTTTATTTGTGGCCTCCATTGTAGTGCTGCATTTTGTGTGTCCCTATATCCCCGTTTATTTGTGGCCTCCATTGTAGTGCTGCATTTTGTGTGTCCCTATATCCCCGTTTATTTGTGGCCTCCATTGTAGTGCTGCATTTTGTGTGTCCCTATATCCCCGTTTATTTGTGGCCTCCATTGTCCAAACCCCCCCCCCTAGATTTTTGAAATACATACTAATAATTATTTTTCTTCTTTAGATATTTTTTGGGGGGTTGTTTCTCATCTCATCTTGAGCCCCACTCCCCCTAAATATATTTTTTAAACATCAGAGGGGGGTGATTAATATGCTTAATTGTTCACATTTTTTTTTTTAATACTAACCTTTTTTGTTGAATTGTTGGTGGGATCCCTTGTAATTTTAGCTATATTCTGTTTAAAATCTTTGTTCTAATGTTTTTTATTTTTTCTTTCTATCCAGTTCCCCACCACGCCACAGGAATGGCAGACTGTGGCAGCGGACTTCTCCCAGCGTTGGAACTTTCCGAACTGTGGAGGAGCCATTGATGGCAAGCACATCCGCATTGTGCCCCCACCCCATAGTGGATCCCATTTCTTCAATTATAAGGGATTCCACAGTGTTGTTTTGATGGCGGTGGTCTCAGCAAATTACGAGTTTTTGTACGTGGATGTTGGGAAAAATGGCCGGATGTCGGACGGCGGTGTCTTTGCGGAGACGGAGTTCGCACAACGGCTTCGGTTGGAGGACCTAGGATTGCCACCTGCGGAGGAGAACGAAGAGGGTCTGCCCTTCGTGTTTGTAGCAGATGAGGCTTTTGGTTTGGGTCCCCACCTCATGAGGCCATTTCCCGTACGCACCCTCACCCATGAGAGGAGGGTTTTTAATTATCGGCTGGCCAGGGCAAGACGTGTGGTAGAGAATGCCTTTGGAATCATGGCCAGCCGATTCAGATTGTTTTTAACAGCAATAAACATGGCGGAATACAAGTGGAATTACATCATACTATCTTGTTGCATTTTGCACAATTTTTTGAAAAGAAATTCTCAAACGTACCTGACGGTATTGCCTGATGAGGCTGATCTTGTGGCTCCGGAGCCGGGACATCAGGCTAGCCATAGAGGCTTGGCCCCCCAAACCGCACGTGCAGTGCGTCAATCCTATGTGGACTATTTTATGGGGAGGGGGGCCATTGCAATGCCTGATCTTGTTTAAAAAAATAAATTTACTTTTTGTTTGATGAAACAGTGTTTATTTTTTTGATTTTAGTTATTTGTAAGTTTTGGGGGGTAATGTTTCTTTTTCGTAGGTTCTCATCCAGCCATGTGTTTGGGATGTAATAAATTCCCATGAGTGTTAAATCTTAATAACTCTACAAATATGCCTGATTAATTTAATGAGTCTGCATTGATACCAATAACTACACACAAATTGTTTGGAGTCCAAAATGTTATTTATTTGTTACTTTTTTAGTTTTGATTAGTACAACAAATCATTTTTTTTTTTTTTTTCGTCTTTTTTGATTATTTCAAAATATAAAATATTTTCTTTATTTTTTTGGTCTTTTTTGATTATTACAAAATATAATTTTTTGTTATTTTTTTTGGTCTTTTTTGATTATTTCAAAATATAATATATTTTCTTTATTTTTTTGGTCTTTTTTGATTATTACAAAATATAATATTTTTTTTATTTTTGTTGGTCTTTTTTGATTATTAGAAAATATATTTTTTTTATTTTTTTTTTTTTTTTTTTAAATTCAAGGAAAAAAGAAAATACACCAAAAATTAAACCCTCCCCAAAACATTAATAAAATTTTTTAGCTGCCGTTCCAGCGTCTTGGCTTTGTGGCGTATTTCACGGCAGGCCAGACGTATGTCCTCAACTTGGGCCCTGCAGGTGAGAACCTCGCCGATGAGGAGCTGGGCACTATACGTGTCCAGTCCCTGACCAGCCCGATTTCCTCCTGAAATGTGGAACCAAAACATGTGTTAAAAGATTGTATGCCTATATCTATATTCACAGAAAATGTGGTAGATGTTACTTTACCGGATGTTGAGGCAGGTTCCTCTTCCTCTACATCCCTCGGGGGTGTGGCTTGATTGGCTTGTGCCTCCTGCCTTTGTGCTTCATTGTGCCCTACAAGATTGAAGAAAGGGAAAACATGAGGTTCAACCATTAAGAGCGGCCTGAAATGATACCCAAAAATTAAAAAATGATAAACAAAAGGTCACTATTGTTGATTTTTAAACAATTATCAATAAAATAGACCAATATTTAATCCATTCACAAAGTAATCTCAAATCAGTTAACACAATTTTTACGTTTAGATATGTAAGCTAAACAAGTCTCCCCTGGATCTGCTCACCCCTGTGTGTGACCCAACATAGGTTGTGATTGTGACAAACAATTGTGCTACTGAGTACACATGTTCAATAAAAAAAGGAGTAGCAAACGCTCCTTTTTGTGAATCTCAAGGTATTTACGTTTCTTCTAAAATAAGCTGAAACACATTTCCATCTAGTCCAGAATTGAATACACCTTTTTTTTAAGCCCCAAAAATGTCAGAACTTTCATATTTGTGTCGACTAATTGGTCATAGGAGTCGTCGTTCATTCGCCCACAATTCCTCAATTTACGATTTTTGATCAGATACAGTGCTTCAACTCCCCTTTGCACATGCCAACTAGGCATGATGCCATTTCTCGTTAATATGGTCTTGGATTATTGAAAGTCACCGAATGAACGACGACTACGACGACTGCATCATGCGTCCACATTCATAATATTCATTTTATGGTCAACCTGGCACAAAAAAAAAAGGGCACAAAGAACACACAAAAATAATTAAATACACATGGAAAAAACTTACTTCTTCTTCGAATCACCTTATTAATTCGGTAAAGTTGGTGGGGTTCCCTTTTTTTCAAATCCGACCACCTTTTGCGCAGGTGCTCTCTGCTCCTGGTTTTACCAAACTTCCGCTGGAGCCTACGGATGACCTTCTCCATAATTTGTGCTTTTACTTTATTGGGATGCATGTAGGGGCCATGCTTGGCATCATAGTCCTCCCTCCTCAATATGGTGACCATCTCCACCATTTCATTAAATGACATGTTGGAGGCTCTGCAGCGGAATCTGCGGCGTGGTTGGGCCTGGCCTGCCTCCTGGCTTGAGCTGGAATACACCTCCATGTTGTCCATCTTTTCTCCCTCACCAAACGACAGAGAAGGGGCGTGGAAAGGACGATACCGAACGTCAGGGGCGGGGTGTCGTGCGGAGCGTCACGCGTGCGTAGTGTAAAAGGGATGGGACGTGTTTGGAAACGGCCTGCATAGTCTGTGGAAGAAGTCGTAATTCCCGATCTTTCCTAATAACGACGAGACGTAAGTTTTTAATTCCGACTTTATTATAGTGAATAGGGAATGAGTTTGTGGGCTAGTTAGGGGAAGTAAGCTAGTGCCTTTAATTACATTATGTTTTGGCTTCTGTTTCATGTGCAGAAAGAATGGATGCCTTCAAGGATGCGGACTTCCTGACAGACTTCATCCAAAAATGGAAGGAACATCCAGTTCTGTGGCAAACCAAAAGCACACTAAATAAAAACAAAGATGCCAGGGAGAAAGCTAGACAGAGCATGCTTGTTTTTGTGAAAACAAGGGTCCCCAACGCCACAACAGCCACTGTGAAAAATAAAATCAATTCCATCAGGGGCACCTACAGGGCCCAACGGGTCCAAGTCCTGGCCTCAATGAGGTCTGGGGCTGCAGCTGACTCCATCTACAAACCAACCCTGTGGTACTACAGTCAGCTGCAGTTCCTGGACGACCACATAGAGACCAGGCCATCCCTGTCTACCCTTCCCCCAAGAGGTAGCTCCCAGCTTCCCAGCAGCCAATCCTCCAGTCTTCCCTGCAGACAAGAGCAGACAAGCTCGGAGGAAGAGGAAGAGTTCCTGGAGGACCCCAATTGTGAGCCGTGGAGAATGGTATGTGTTTTTTGTTTGAATTTAGTTAGTATATGACAAGTATAGTAATAATGGTAAATGTATGTTACTATTGTTCTAAATTCTATGTGAATCTTGTAAAGTTTAGGGATAGGATCAATAGTCAGTAGTGGGAAAACATGATGGGGTCAAAATGGGCAAATTAATAATGTTGATGAAGGAGTGGGTGGCATTTTCAGATAGGCCAGTAGGGGGGGAGTAACGCAATACACCTGCAAGGGGTCCCAGATGGAAGACACCCTTTTTGAGTACTATCTAGTTGACACTAAATTGATTAACCTAATTTTTGGGTAAAAGGCCACTTATTTACTAAATTAGGCATGCAACAACCCACATAATTCCAGGGGGACCATGTCTGAAGGTGTTTAAGGGGCCACATAATTAAGGATGGCGACCCTGTGTGTAATATATATTGACATTCAATTTGCATCACTCATGATTGTAAAAATGTGTGTGATTAATGACAAACACAAATAACATATGTTCCTTTTTTTCATACACAGGCAGACCCAAGCCAGGAACAGCCAGGGCACACAGGGAGCCAGGAACAGCCAGGGCCCACAGTGAGCCAGGAAGAGACAGGGCCCACAGGGAGCCAGGAGGAGCCAGGGCCAACTGCAAGGCAGGAGGTGGCAGAGCCCACTGGGAGCCAGGAGGTGGCAGGCCCCAGTGGGACCCAGGAGGCACGCCGGCGGGATACCATCTCCCGGATCCCTCCATTCCGCAATCCCAATAAACGGCTCAGGAGTATGCGACAGATGGAGGAGGAGACCCAGGGCCTGCTTCGCCAAGCTACTGCAGCCATCCGAGAGCCACCCAGTGAAGTTGAGGGGTTCGCAGCGCTCATTGCAGCCAAGCTGTACAATCTGGAGCAGAGCCAGCGTGTGCGCTGCGAACTCCTCATGTTCGAAGCCATAACCATGGCATCCCTGGGGCAGCTCGATGACGACACCCACATTGTGCGGATTGCTCCTCCTGTCCTTGCTGCTCCTCCTGCTCCTGCTCCTGCTCCTGCTCCTGCTCCTGCTCCTGCTCCTGCTCCTGCACCTGCTCCTGCTCCTGCTTCTCCACCTCATGAGGCTGCTATGGCTCCTGCCACCTCATCTCCTCCAGGAACCCAGCCCCCAAGGACTCGGGCTTCCGGGAAGGCTGCAGGGAAGACTGCAGGGAAGGCTGCTGGGAAGAAAAGGGCGAAGAAATAATACGGTGCCCCTGATGGAATTTTTATGTGGACTCACAGGCTGTATTTGTGGCTTCGGGGACCCTTGTTTTCAGAAAAAAACAAGCATGCTCTAAAGTGCTGCCTACCCTGGCATCTTTGTTTTTATTATGTTGTGTTTTTGGTTTGCCACTTTTTTTTTTTCTAAATTTTTATGAAGACTAAAATAAAAATTTAATTTTCAGCCAAATTTAAACATGTTTCTTTATTGTAGATTTGAGAGATCAGTATTGAGTGGGCAGACCCATGACAAAAAAAATAATGAAAACATTAACAAGGTAAAAAAACATGCTTGTGGGTGAGTAAACTAAAAAATTAGGTTGTTGCATACACTTCACACACTCCTAAATAAAAAAATAATAGAGATTACTAATCAAATTGGTGAGAAAAATTTTTAAAAAAAATAAAAGGTGGACCAATATATATATTTAAAATGTTTAAGATGGAAGATACAACTAAATAACAGAACACAAACATAAACATTATCAAACAAGAAAGAAACTAATTAAAAGCTTGTCATAACTATGCAACAAGATCAGCCGCAACAAACGTCCATTTCTGGGTAGCAGTTAAAAGCAGGGGTTAAAGATGCGGTTTATTTTCTTGTCTATAAGCTGAAAAACACCTTAACGAATGTGCTGATTCCATTCTGAACAGTCGTTTTACATGAATGAGCGCTGCCGTCTCCTAACTTGCTTCTGAGCATGCGCGGGCTTAAATCGACGTTTTTACGTACACACGGTCAATGTTTAGAACACAGAAAACGACGTCGGCCAAAAACGACACATAAAATTGAAGCATGCTTCAATTTTTTTCTGTCGTTTTTTAGAAGACATAAAACGACGTTTTTGCCCACACACGGTCAATTAAATTGACGTTTTTGAAAATGACGTTTTTTTCCATCGCAGAAAACGATGGTGTGTACGCGGCATAATAGTGCAAATCATATAACTACACAGGTTCCTCTTAATGTGATGAAATACACTATAAGTAATGGTGCAAAAAAAATTCCAGGTAACTGTGCTAAGTGACACTCCTATACTGGTGATAAACAGTCCATCAACAGAGTTTGAAAAATATTAGCAAAAAATATAAGTAAAATTTCAAAAGTCCAAGAAAGCAAAAGTGCAAGTGTAGGTCCGCAATATGGAGTGAGAGGAAAATGGGTATCCAGTGATACCCATTTTCCTCTCACTCCATATTGCGGACCTACACTTGCACTTTTGCTTTCTTGGACTTTTGAAATTTTACTTATATTTTTTGCTAATATTTTTCAAACTCTGTTGATGGACTGTTTATCACCAGTATAGGAGTGTCACTTAGCACAGTTACCTGGAATTTTTTTTGCACCATTACTTATAGTGTATTTCATCACATTAAGAGGAACCTGTGTAGTTATATGATTTGCACTATTACTGTTATTGTTCACTGATCATTTATATTTATTTTTATGCTGATGCCATTTGGGCTATATTGCTCCTCATTTCAATTACACCTACTTTCATTCCCCTCCCCCACCTGTTTATTCACTTATCCATTCACCACTGATTAGCGCAGCACTACCCTCCCCATTTTCAATTGCTTATGGTTTGATACACCTTCCAGTGCCGCAGCTGTACCTCCACTTCTCATCACTTTCATTTCCCCTCCCCCTTTCTTCCCCTTTCTGTTTCCCCTCCTTTGATAAGCGCGGTAATATCCATTTTTCCAAACTTTTACTAATGCTTGACTTGAAATTAAAATTAGATGATATATTTTCTGGACCTTTTGAAGGCGGTATTGTGCCTTTGTGGCTACAGCCACACATTAACTCTTTCTTTACATTCATCACCAATGGAAACCAAATAAAAAATTACGTTTGTTGTCTTTATTATAGAATGATGTGTGTTAAAGTGGTTTATAAAGCCTGTTACACCACTTTTACCTACAGGTACCGTGAATATCTCCTAAACTTGCTTGCACCATTTAGGACATATTGACTGTACCATTGGCACATGCGCACTGAAGAAACAGCCCGCTCGTGGTGTTTTTTTCAGTAGCCGTGCCGTGACCGGTGGCTCCCACTCCCATGCATCACATCGTGTGTAAGGGCCCTTTCACACGTACGGACAAACGGTCCGTTTATTACAAGTCCGTTTACGGACTTGTAATGTATCCCTATGGGATTGCAGACGTTAGCGGATGATGCATCCGCTAACGTCCGCAACATCCGCGTCCACAAAGATCCGCTTTTGCGTACGAAAGAAAACCCTATTTTTCTTCTGCTCAGCGGAACGGATCGGATCAATACAGACACACGGTCCGTATTCATCCGATTCCCCATAGGGGAGAGCGGAGGAGAGACAGGGCGGTCTCTGCACTGTGTGCGGGGACCGCCCTGTCCGCCGACAGCTCAGCGGGGATTAACGGAGGAATCCCCGCTGAGCCAAACGGGCTAACGGAGTGGATCAATACGGATCCGCTCCGTGTGAAAGAGCCCTTATATGCACAGTGGCATGAAGAGCACTTTTTGAAAAGTTTAATCACATTCAATATAACATGAACTTTGGCTGCTTTGGGACTTTTCTTTTCATGTTTTTGTGTTTTCTATAACATGGACTTTTTTTTTGAGTTTTGATAGATCTTTTTTTGCAGCACCTTTTATTATGATTGGATATATGCACTATAGCACTTTGTTTAGTCATTGATTGCGCATAAAGCACTTTATAATTTATGTATTGTTTACAGGTCATATGCTGTGAACACAGTTTGCATTAAGCTTTTTGCACTAGCACTTTTTATATGTTTGAGGCAAAATAGATTATGAGATATTTGTGAGCTATTGTGGGTGTACTAGTATATAATATAGAATGTGGGCTGAGACCATTTCTGATTAATTGTAGTGTTAAGGGTCATGAACACAGCCAATTAGGCTGTACACCACCCAGATCCAGTGGCGGCTGGTAGTATATTTTTGGGGAGGGGAGCGGCAAACAATCTGCCCGCCGCAACCCCCCGGTCAGTAGGTCGGGTCACAGGCACCCGTCGCACAAAAATCCCCCTCCCCCAATTGGTTGGTCGGTCACCAGCCCCGCACTTACCCAAAAAAGTTTTGTGCCATGGCTTCCCCCTAAATCCCTGCTCCCTCCTCCTTGGCGGCCAATAAGATTGCTTCTCCTCTTGGGTGACATGTCTCAGGACCTGCTTCATGATTTGCCGGGAGGAGAATCAGGAAGACGGTAGCGAATATTAATTTGCTATTGTCACACAACTGGGTGGGCTCAGAGTGCAGTGCTCTGCGCCCCGAGCCTACTCTTTTTAAAGCCAATTAGAGCTTAAAATCATGTGCTTCTAAAAAAATAAAAAAATAAACCCCATTAGAATCCACAGCTACATGCAGCATGTAGATTAAGGGCCAGGGGAATGGATTGGGGGAGGGAACCCTGCGCCAGATCAGAATATAGTACAGCCAGGTGTTTGCTATCAGGAAATGTGTTTGTCGCTTACCTAGGAAAGAGATATAATAAGGATGCAGTATAGGAAGAAGGCAAGCTGGCGGTGTCAGTGATCTGCTACTGATGGCTTGGTGGAAGTAACAAGAAACACCGCTCAGAATTGAAGGACTCCTCTCAAGGGTGCTAGCCACGGCTCGTCCGCCGTACAATCTGCAAGAAGGAAGAAATGGCTGCACTCCAAGATGATGAATATAAGTCGTGTATTGATTTATCCAAGTGACACGCCACAGGAATAATGACAATCAAGGCAGACATGTTTCACACAGTATCATGTGCTTAATCATTTCACTGTGTGAAACATGTCTGCCCTGATTGTAGTTTTTCCTGTCGAGTGTCACTTGGATGGATCAATAAAGGACTCATATTCATCATCTTGGAGTGCAGCCATTTCTTAATTTTTTCTGATGGCTTGGTGCCAGATACCACAGCATACATTCAGAGGGCTAATGGAGTCCATGTTTTGACAGGTTATGCTGTTTTGGTAGCAAAAGGGGGACCTTTTCAGCACTAGGTGGGTGGTCATTTAAGAGGAATGGTTGATCCTTGTATATAAAATAATTCAATACCCTTTATTCAAGTAACACCCTTGCACACATATAATTAAACCCTTTGCACAGCTTGAATGCATATAGAGTATGTGGTGGTACTTCCACAAATGTTCAAGCCTGTAAAGTATGCGAAAAATAAAAAAAAGTTGGTTTGGCCATTTGGGGCGCAGAAGTGGAAGGCAGTACCTGGAGTAAAAGTTAAGAAGCATTGTTGGCTTTATTCTGTTTGTATTAAGGTCAGTTTACACCAGATGTAGTTCCGTGCACTAAAAATGCATGCGCGGTGTTTTCAATGTATTTCAATGGCTCTAGTTCACACCAATGCAGTCAGTTTCTGCAAACTAGAGCCATTGGAATACATGGAAAATGCTGTGCAAGCATTTTTAGGGCCAGTTCACGCCACAAAAATGCACTCATACGTTCCGGATCAGTTTTTTCTTAAAGTTGCAGTGCGTTTTTGGTACAATTTGTTAGGTTCCAGTACAGTTCTGTGCAGAAAAAATGCAGCACGCTGTACTATTTTTTTTCTGCACCGGAAACTGACTGCATTGGTGTGAACTAGAGCCATTTGAATACACTGCATGCATTTTTAGTTCAGAAAAAAGGCGCACAGAACTGCATTTGGTGTGAACTAGCACTTTCTCATGATTAGAGTTGCATGTATGGTAAGTGAATTGTATATCCCAGTGACAATAAAGCTGAAGCACTCTTCATGTAGTGTACACATCATGTTTTCACTTTCAGACACCATGTGAATCGGACCATCTCTCCTCTGTATGAAGGTGAGAAGGAGGCTCGGTTGTGGCGTGATAGGCAGACACTAATTGCAGCACTCCACGTTGCAGCTGTTGTGATGTGACTTCCTAACAATTGTCTTTTGTAAGGAAGTCACACAGCTTTCCTAATGCTGTAAAATTCTTGGAAGCAGAATAAGGGAATTTGGAGCAACTGCAGCTGTGTTCATTTCTGTGTGTCTGGTAAATGCTAACAGCTTAAACCAGCAATTTCATACTTCTCTGAAAAGATCAACCGTGCAAGTAGGCAGATGCATACAGAGCAATGTTGATATAAGTAGTGCAGGCTTATGAATACTGTACTACACAGTACACATTTTCCCCATTCCTTTGTCTGCAAATGTTTGTAAATCACAGTAGTAAAGCATTTTACTGTTTTTTTTATTTTTAAATAAATGGTTCGCTCTTGTCAGAATTGAAAATGAAGCTTTGAGATGCATACATGATTATCAAAGCTTTTGCGTTTTATACATGTATTGTTGCAGTGTAGCCAATTTTCAAACAGGGTTCTGTGGAACTTCAGGGTTTCTCCAGATGTTGCTAGGGGTTCCTTGAGCAATAAGATAAGTTAACACTGACACTAAAGTTCTTTTTTGCTTTCTGTAAGGGTGGGCATTCTTCCCACTCACCATCAATGTAAGGAACACTGTTCCTATTGTCTACCAACTTAAGCAGTATTCTTCCCCCTGACCACTAGTGTGAGGAGCATTCCTCCCAATGGCCACCAATCTAAGGCCTCGTACACACGAACGGACTGTCCGCTGAAAATGGTCCGCCGGACCGTTTTCAGCGGACATGTCCGCCCGGAGATTTCTGTCTGATGGTTGTACACACCATCAGACAGAAATCCGCGCGTACACGATACGCGGTGATGTGGCCGTGCCGTCGCCACGACGATTACGCGGCGACGTGCGCGGCCCTGGAAGCTCAATGCTTCCACGCATGCGTCAAATCACTTCGACGCATGCGAGGGATGGCGGCCGAGTGGACATGTACGGTGAGTCTGTACAGACGACCGAACATGTCCGACGGACAGGCTTCCAGCGGACATGTTTCTTAGCATGCTAAGAAATGTTTGTCCGCTGGAAAACGGTCGGCTGGACAAATGTCCGCTGGAAACCTGTCCGGGCCGCGGACCAGTTTCAGCAGACATGTTCGGTCGTGTGTACGGGGCCTAAGGAGTATTCTTCACACTGGCCACCAATGTAAGGAATTTTTATCTTACTGATCCCCAGGGTAAGGAGTATTCTTTGCACTGACCACCAGTGTAAGGAACATTTTTCTCACTGCCCACCAATGAATGGAGCATTCTTCCAACTAATCACCAATGTAAGAAGCATTCTAACAACTGGTCCGACTTTGAGAAAAGTTCCTCAACTACTTTGATTCGACTATGGTCTGTTTTCAGCCTATTCAATATCATTGAAGTCAGATCAAAGTCGGATCCTCGTCCTAACCATCCAACTTGTGACATCCGACATGGTGATTACAGCAACAGGAAAAGGCATTTATGTCACACTGGGATTGTTTTGATTAGTCAAAGTCGGGCTATCTCAAAGTCGGACCAAAATCGTATCCTGTTCATTGAAGTCGGATGGAAGTAGGACCGATGTCGCAGGGGAAAGTCGGATCGACAGTCGTACAACAGTCGTGTCGAAGCAGTGTGAACCTGGCCTAAAGAGCATTCTATCCATTAACCACCAATGTAAGGAACATGGGGCCAGATCCTCAAAAGAGATACGGCGGAGTAACTGCTGTTACTCCGTCGTATCCCTGGTCCTAACTATGGAACTGATCCACAGACTCAGTTTCCCATAGTTAGGACGAAGATCCGACATGTGTAATTGAATTACACTGTCGGATCTTAAGGATGCAATTCTAGGCCGGCCGCTAGGTGGCGAGGCCATTGTGGCCGGCGTAGAATATGCAAATGACCAGTTACGGCGATCCACGAACGTTCCGACGGGCCCGTCGCTCTAAATCTACGTCGTTTACGTCGAGTTCCACCGCGTAAAACTAGGGCTAAGCCCTAGTTGTCTTAAGCCATGTTAAGTATGGCCGTCGTTCCCGCGTCGAATTTTAAATTCTACGTCGTTTGCGTAAGACGTCCGTGAATGGCGCTGGACGCCATTTACGTTAACGTCTAAGCAAATGACGTCGGAGCGACGTCAGTTAGCGCAATGCACGTCGGGTAATTTACCCGACGGAGCATGCGCAGTACGTCCGGCGCGGGAGCGCGCCTAATTTAAATGGGACTCGCCCATTTGAATAGGAACGCCTTGCGCCGGACGGATTTAAGTTACAGCGCCGCAAAATTCCAGGTAAGTGCTTTGTGGATCGGCACCTAACTTGGGAATTTTGCGGCGGAGTAACTTAAATCAGAAAAGTTACGTTGCGCCACGGCTTTGTGGATAACCCCCATTCTTCCCACTGGCCAATAATGTAAGGAATATTCTTCCCACTGATGACCACCTATGTAGGAAGAATTCTTTCCACTGATAACCAATGTAGGGAGTATTCTTCCCACCAACCACCTATGTTTGAAGATTTTTTCCCACTGACCACAATTGTAAGAAGTATTCTTCCCACTGACCATTAAAGGGTCACTAAAGGAAAACATTTTTTTTAGCTGAAATTACTGTTTACAGGGTATAGAGACATAATAGTTAACTGATTCCCTTTAAAAATGATTAAAAATAGATAAAAAACAATCATATAATGTACCTACAGTTTAGTTTCGTTTTGGCTGTTTCCTGGTTCTCTGATGTACAGAGACAAAGAGCCAATAGAGGGCAGTGATGCTTTGTAAAACGAAACTGGATTGGTGCTGACACACAGTAATCACACCTCCTTGATTAGTCACCACAGTGAGAAATCTCCCAGTACTGTGGTGATCAGGAAACAGACAACCAGGAAGTGTCCAGAACAGAGAGAAATTACAGGAACATCAAAGCAAAAACGAACAACGAGGACATGAAACCAGGACTGCAGTAAGGTAAAGGAAGCTATTTAGCTAAAAAAAAAAATTCCTTTAGTGACCCTTTAATGAAAGGAACTGACCACGAATGTAGGGAGAATTTTTCCCACTGACCACCAATGTAGGGAGTATTCTTCCCACTGACCATCAATGTTTTCAGAAAAATGTGGAAATGACTTCTGCGCCGCTATACAAGTTAATGCACATGTGAATAGTTGCCACTTAACACAGATTGTGTTCCCACAAAGATAAGTAGCAAAATTAAAATAGTGAAGCGCAACCACACCCAGCTGAGCCGCAGGGTGTATCAACAAGTCAATTAGGTGAAAATAATGAACAATCTATATAATCTAGCAATATGCAAAGAAAAATGTCCACATGAAGACCCACCATAGGGTCCAACGGCACCTTCCCCTCAGGGGTAAAAATCCAGCAATCTGTTGTTCCTCTATTCTAATAAGAACTCCCAATCACTCAGATGCTGTTCCACGTAGTTATATGTCATAAGGGCAGGAAAAAACACAACATAGGCCCGGATTCACAAAGCACTTGCGCCAACGTATCTCCAGATATGCAGCGTAAGTGCAAATATGCGCCGTCGTATCTGTGTGCTGGACCCACAAACTAAGATACGCCTAAAAACAGGCTTCATCCCAACGACTAAACTTGCCTACGCCGGCGTAGAGTGGGCGCATATTTACGCTGGATGCATGTGGCGCTCCCATTGATTTTGTATTCAAATATTTCCTCCCTGTACTTGTGACAATTTTTTGAATTGTTCCCACTGACCACAATTGTAACGAACATTCTTCCCACTGGGCACCAATGTAAAGAGTATTCTGTCCACTGGTCACAAATGTAAGGAACATTTTTTCCACTGACCTGTAATGAACATCCGTCACTTTAGCCACCAATGTAAGGAACATTCTTCTCGCTGATCTCCAATCTTAGATGGTCTCTTCCCTCACTGCCCATCAGTGTTGGGGTCCTTTTACCAATGACCAGCCTTCTCCACTGACCACCAGGGAAACCATAACATTTTCACTGTCAACATTTCTTTTTTGGCCATGTTACTGTTTCTTTTATTTCATTGTTACTACTTAGGCCGGGTACACACGGGCAAACATGTACGGGTCCGTCGGACCGTTTTCACCGTACATGTCTGCCCGGGGACTTCTGTACGATGGCTGTACTAACCATCGTACAGAAGTCCGCGCGTAAACAATACGCGGGGCGTGTCCGCGCAGTCGCCGCGACGATGACACCGCGACAACGCGGTGACGTTGGCGGGCCTGCCTTTTAAATGCTTCCACGCATGCGTCGAAGTCATTCGACGCATGCGAGGGACGGCGGGCGCTCGGACATGTACGGTAGGTCTGTACAGACGACCATACATGTCCGAGCGGGCAGGATTCCAGCGGACGGTTTTAAAACAAGTCCAGGAATATTTGCCCGCTGGGAAAAGGCCCGGCGGGCAAATGTTTGCTGGAATTCTGCCTGCTCGCACCTACACACGACCGAACATGTATGCTGAAACTGGTCCGCGGACCAGTTTCAGCATACATGTTTGGTCGTGTGTATGGGGCCTAAAAGTAATTTTGTCATTTTATAGTGGTTGTCAGATACGTTAAGTATGCTGAATTCATTATTCCTTTATGTCAGCTTACTGTTTACGCCAATGTACTGTGAACTCTAAATATAGTCATTATTAGCAGGTGTTCTCTGAGACCTGAAATTTATACAGCGTGGTTGTCAAATATGCTAAGTACACTACATTCATAATTCCTTTATTTATGGTATTTTGTCAGCTTACTGTTTTTACATTGATTTACTGATTTACTGTCTGATGGACCGTTGTCATCGGTTAACCGATGAAGCTGACTGATGGTCCGTCGCGCCTACACACCATCGGTTAAATAACCGATCGTGTCAGAACATGGTGATGTGAAACACAACGACGTGCTGAAAAAAAGTTCAATGCTTCCAAGCATGCGTCGACTTGATTCTGAGCATGCGCAGATTTTTAACCGATGGTTGTGCCTACTAACGGTCGGTTTCGACCTATTGGTTAGGAATCCATCGGTTAAATTTAAAGCAAGTTTGCTTTTTTTTAACCAATGGTTAAAAAACCTATGGGGCCCACACACGATCGGTTTTGACTGATGAAAACGGTCCATCAGACCATTGTCCTCTGTTTAACCTATCGTGTGTACGAGGCCTAACAGTTTTCCCCACTCCCTTTTTCTAAGTGACCTGGGTACCCCTTTTGCTCATCCATTTGTGATGAATGAGAAGTATTCCCAAACACACCCCTGAAGGCAACTTGCTGCCTCTTATGTAAAGAATGTCTGGTGTAGGAAAATAACAATACTAAGGCTTTTCTCAGAGCTACTGATCAGATTCAGGCTGCAAAATCTGACAGGTGATAAATCAGGAAAAGCTCAAACCTCACAGCTCTCTGCAATCTAGCTGCACTGGATTACATTGACTTCATATTGATATCATTGCAGTTAGATTTCTTGACTTTGGAAACGTTTTAGCGCTTGCACTCTCTTGTTGCCTGAAATTGCTCTTTAACCAATTCAGGACCAGAGCGTTATTTTTGTTTTCTAAACACACGTTAAAAATCTGAATTTTTTCCTAGAAAACTTAGCGCTACCAAACAATTATATATTTTCTCAAAGCAGAGGACCTGTTTGTGATCGTGTGCCTGTACTTGAGGGTGAGTGCATTGCAAAAAATATATTTATGTCACTTTTATTTTAAAACTTTGTTTTTTTCTTTACACTTAAGTTCTGCTTTAACTCGGTGGGTCAAATTCAAAATAAATTCTCCTGCCAAGTGGATCCATTGCCCTGCAGCAAACCACTCTTCAGCTGTCTGTGCCTGTGTTCCTTTCCACCATCTTGGACAAGCTCAGCTAACTGTCTCTTCTGGGTTCAGGCAGCCAGGCCCTGATGGCATGTCAGTTCCACCCCTAGCTGAATTGGCTCTCTCAGCCTCCTGGGATATGTGACCAGGGTCAGAATGAAGGTGGGGGGCAGGGCTACCACAAAAAAAAATACAGAAAAGCTCATGAAAAAATAGTCCTATTATGATTTGGGGGTGGGAGGGTTGGTGGGAGTTGGCAAGTATATGACCATACTTTTTTTTAGGACTAAAGTTCTGCTTTAACTTTATTTCTATTACATAGGGGCTAACAGGCCCCTATGTGAAAGCATAATGTAAGTGATAGGTCTTCTTAATGGAGAAATAAGGGATCCATTAGACTTCTAATGGCACCTGTGGGCCCAACTGGAGCTGATAAAGCACAGATTAGATACATAGTTGGTAAGGTTGAATAATGACACTGGATAATCCAGTTCAACCTGTGTGTTAATGTCACTACCATTTTCAAAATCCCTGTACAAGTTTTTTTGAATTTATCTAGTAACAATAAAGAACTCCTTACCCATTTTAAGACTGAACTGGCGCTCATCCAACTTCATTGTGTGGCTCTGTATCTTCTTTAAAAACCTAGGGTTAAATGGGTTCCTTCCAATAATACAATCACCATTTAAAGTTTTGTGTATAGTGATTATATTCCATTATATTATCTTAAGCATCTCTTCTTCAGGGACAATACGTTTAATGTTTGTAGTCATGTGGTAGTTTGGAGTTCCAGCACATAGTTTGTAATTTCAACATATGTTACCTGAGGACTAGTGACCAAAACTGAATGACATGCTCAAGATGCGGTCGAAACAGAGTTTTGTAAAGTGGTAGAATTATTATTTTACCTCTTGACTAAATACCCTCAATGCATGCTAATAGTCTGACAGTCTTGCTTGCTGCAGCTTGGCATTGCATGTTATTGCTGAGCCTGTGATTTACTAGATCCTTTTCCATCCTCTATTCACCCAGAGGTCCGTTCCCTAGTGAGTAACTTGCATGTGTATTTTTAGCTTCCAAATACATTTCTTTAAATTTTTTCAATTTTAAACATCATCTGTCATATAGCTGCCCTCTATTTTTATTAGGTCTTCTTGTAAAATTGTTATATCATGTTGTGAAGTTATTGTCTTGCTTAGCTTTTGTATCAGGCCTTCCTCCATTCAAATTACAGCTCACCTCCTCATAGAATGTTAAAAAGTTGGTCTGGCAATAAGTCTTTCATAAATCCATGTTGAATACTACTAATGATACTACTTTCATCAACAAATTTGTGGATATGGTCCCTTATCATTTCTTTCAATAGTTTACATACTATTGGTGTTAGGCTGACTGGTCTATAGTTTCCATGTCCCTTTTTGGAATGTTGGTATGACGTTTGTTTCCTGCAGTTGATAGTGGTAGTATATGAATCAAACAACAGGACATGTATATACAGTAATACAAAAAAACAGTTGCTGAGGGATTTAACCCTTTCATGCCGAGTGTACGCGTATATGCATCCTTGGCTTTCGGGGGTTATACCGGGATGATGCCCGCAGCTGCAGGCATCATCCCGGTACCGTTGTTTAGAGCCGGCGATTGGCTATCCAGGCATAACAACCGATGCGGCTAAAAGTCACTCGGTTGTTATGCCAGAGGAGCAGGAGGGGACATCCCCACCTCTCGCCGCTCTGACCGGGCCTCCCGTCCCACCGGGAGACCCGATCCTTAGTCCCAGGACCTCCGGTGTCCAGGCGCAGAGGTTTACTCAGCTGCCAATGGCGCCGGATTTTAAAAAATACACAGTATTCAGAATCGCCGTTTTCGGTGATCTGAATACTTTTGAAGTGACCCCCGCTCCCTCCATAAAGAGTACCTGTCACCATCTTTTACTGTCACAAGGGATGTTTACATTCCTTGTGACAGCAATAAAAGTGATCAAAATGTAAGAAAAATAAAAAATAAAAACACAATTTTAATATTATAAAAATAAATAAGAAAACATTTTTTTTTTAAAGCGCTTCCCTCCCCGCGAGCTCGCGCAACAAAGAAAACGCATACAGAAGTCGAGTCCGCATATGAAAACGGTGTTCAAATCACATGTGAGGTATTGCCGCGATCGTCAGAGTGAGAGCAATAATTCTAGCACTAGACCTCCTCTGTAACTCTAACCTGGTAACCGTGAAAAAAGTTTAAAGCATCGCCTATGGAGATTTTTAGGTACCGTAGTTTGTCGCCATTCCACGAGTGCGTGCAATTATAAAGCGTGACATCTTTGGTATCTATTTACTCGGCGTAACATTATCTTTCACATTACACAAAAAAATTGGGCTAACTTTACTTTTTCATTTTTTTGAATTCATGAAAGTAAATTTTTCCCAAAAAGTTGCGTTTTAAACACCGCCGCACAAATACCGTTCGACATAAAATATTGCAACAATCGCCATTTTATTCTCTAGATTCTCTGCTAAAAAATATATATATATAATGTTTGGGGGTTCTAAGTAATTTTCTAGCAAAAAATATGGATTTTAACTTGTAAACACCAAATGTCAGAAATAGGCTTAGGCATGAAAGGGTTAATAATACTGTAGAAAATTATAACAATGTTACATAATTATATGATATGATCAAACAGAATTTTGGTTAGTTGGGAGCAATCGTATTCCTTGTATACATTTCATTAGTCTCTGTAGTTATAAATGTTCTTCCTTATTGCCCATTTCACCTCGGTGTTGAGCATTCATTCCTATTATATCATTACATATAATGCATGAGATACAGGCACCCATTTGACATTCAGCTTTGGCTGTAAGTATGACTTCCTTAACTAACTTGTCTTTTCATAAAATACTGGCTGTCCAAGATACACACATCTGGCACATTCATATTGAAATCTGAAGACACAAAAATATTTTTTTTGGATCTTGGACAGAAGAAGTTCTATTTTTTAATACTTAACATTTTTCTCATGGTCTTTTAACCCAAAGTGCAATGTACAGAGGATTTACATGTATCTACAGACAGCTGTGCACAGGGACTAATTATCTAAGAATGGATCAGCCATGCATACAATGCTTTACAATAATTTGGACTTCAATAATACATTTTGATGGATTTTGCTTTTAGCATTAGTATTTAGTATGCCAACGGGGTTTCCTGGAATAATCATCCCTCTGCTCCTACAATTGGCCCACAGGCTCTACTGGAAGTATGCACAGAGCTTAAGGTCAAACTAAGGACAGCCTTTTGCCTAGAGTGTGGCATCCCTGGCAATGTCTTTAGGTCTATTGACCTTGTAGTTTGAAATGCATACAGAGTGCTGTAGGTCTGAAGGATGAACACATATTTTATTACAGCACCTAAACTGATCATCTGATTATAACCAAGCATAACCATTAGCATTCATTTTTAAAGCAAATGCACTAACATGGCCTATTTTACAAAGGATGCATTGTGTCCCTAAGGCTAGGTTCACACTGCTGTAAATTCAAAATCGATTTTGCCGCAAATGCGGCGTCGCACCGATTAGGACAGTGCCATTGCCGGCAAATGCCGCCGATTTGAGATGCGATTTGACATGTCAAATCGCATCTCAAATCGTACCCAGTGTGAACCAGGGCTAAAGGAAAAGTTCACCTTGTGAAAATAAATAAATTCACATTTCTTTTCAGATAGTAAAAAGTGTATTTTTTTTTCTGCAGAGCATCAGCAGATCGTGGGTACAATTTCAGGCTCCTGCAGACTTTCAGGATAGCTGTCTGCTGTCTGCTCATACCTCGTACTGGCAGGCAGTTGCCTGAGAACAGGAAGATCAGTGGACTAAGAGTGCTCACTAGTGCCCTTGTAGTTAATTGAGAACTACAAGGGCACATCAGCCGCAATGGCATATTTTCAGAAAAAGCTGTGCATAAATGATGCGGCTGTGTGGGCAGAACCCTTGCATGGCTGCACTATTTTCAAATTGTGGAAGCAGGTGTCGGGAGAAGATTCCCTACCCGGTGTCAGAGAGGAGAGGCTGCAGATGCTGAAACATGTTGCATGCTCTACCCTAAAAATGGGCGGAACATGTAACAAGTTCAAAAGATGAACTTATACTTTAACCACTTAAGACCCGGACCAATATGCAGGTTAAGAACCTTTTTGCGATTCGGCACTGCGTCGCTTTAACTGACAATTGCGCGGTCGTGCAACGTGGCTCCCAAACAAAATTGCCTTATTTTTTCTCCACAAATAGAGCTTTCTTTTGGTGGTATTTGATCACCTCTGCGGTTTTTATTTTTTGTGCTATAAACAAAAATAGAGCGACAATTAAAAAAAATATGAAATATGTTTTACTTTTCGCTATAATAAATATCCCCCAAAAATATTTAGAAAAACGTTTTTTTCCTCAGTTTAGGCGGATAGGTATTCTTCTACATATTTTTGGTAAAAAAAAATCGCAATAAGTGCTTATTGATTGGTTTGCACAAAATTTATAGCGTTTACAAAATAGGGGATAGTTTTATGGCATTTTTATTAATATTTTTACTACTAATGGCGGCGATCAGCGATTTTTTTTTCGTGACTGCGATATTATGGTGGACATTTTTTTGACAAATTTTTGGGACCATTGTCATTTTCACAGCGAAAAGTGCTATAAAAAATGACACTGATTAATGTGAAAATGACACTGGCAGTGAAGGGGTTAACCAGGAGGGGGCGCTGTAGGGCTTAAGTGTGTTCTAAGGGAGTGTTCTTACTGTGGGGGGCGTGGCTGTGCTTGTGACATCACTGATCGTCGTTCCCTAACCCACGGCTGGGCATCTTAAAGGAGACATACCTGTACGTCCATGTGCCCAGTGGTGCCATTCTGCCTACGTAAATAGTCGTGCGGCGGTCCTTAAGCGGTTAATATATTTTATTTTGTACTTCCTTTTCGTCCTCTCTCCCTCTTTCTCCTTTTTTCCTGCTTCTATTTTGTTTTTCATCTGGTAAATATAACGTACTAAACTTTAAAATAGAAGTTAGACCTAGCAAAAAGAAAGCTTGTCCCGTCAGTGCTGAATCTTTATTTTTACTTTTAGCCACCCAGGAGGTACAGGTGCCTTGTCCAGCTGCCAGCAGTCTGTGACTGGTTGAAATATGCAGTGACTGGTCGCAGCTGGATGCTGTACCAAGTAGTACTTGTATTTAGGACAACATTTGCATGACTTGCTGAATTCCTACAGCCCTAAACACAAGTTCACAAAACTCAGTACCGCATCCAGCCCCAACTAGCCAATGTGTATTTGAGACTGCAGCTGTGCCAAAGACGCTGGTTTTTGTTTCTGAAAGGCCAAACAGCCCATGTGCATGTAGCCTTAAAATAAAATTGCCAAGTTCCATTATGGCTTATCTTCAATATCTGTCAAGCAGAAGCAGGGAAGGATCTGCAATAGATTTGCTGTAACAACAAGGAAAGGACAAGCGCCTCTAAGTGTAGTATTTTTAGTAACATTTATTAAAAGGCAAAAAGTTATCCACTCCCATGGTGCAGGATGGATACAAGCATATCGGATATGCAAGTGATGTCACTCGCAATCTCCACAAGCCATCCATTAAAGGAGGGAAGGCCAGTCACTTAAGTTGTAGGCAACGGTAGAAGCAGGAAGCTGTACAGGGCCGTGGACCGCAGCGTGGACAGCAGCGCCAACAACTATGATCCTCAACAGGAAGTGCGCAACGCGTTTCAGAGCACGCATGATACACCAGGAGGTGTGTAAGCGAGCTCCTTTGTCAAGCTGTTGGATGGGGAAAAGGAATGCTGATTTATACATAGAGCCATTATGGGATCAACCCTTAAGAGGCATGATTGCTCCATATTCTAATACTATTTTTCTTTTACAGTAGATTTGTTGTAGCTTTATTTTAGGCTAAAGATTTGTTTCCTCTTTATTCCCTACACTTCACTTTGTGTATAAAAGCACCATGTGACTGCTACCAGTGTCAGACTTACAAAGTGACATCTCACATCTAAGAATTGTTAGCCGGTGATTGCTTTTTAAATGTTTGTGACTTTATAGACCTCCTCCTCTGGATTATTAGAAGTTAGATATGTGCAGTGGAAAGTTGGCAATTGTTTAAAAATGCAATAATTCCATTAATCTTAAAGGATATCAATGCATCACGTCTGTGCTGCCTTGTGCCTTGTCTCGCCAAGCAGACTTGCTTTATGGGTAATTTCTGGACTAATGTGTCATCCCTTATCTAAGGTCACTGGACGTCAAGTAACGTCACTTGTTTCCTGTGCATATAAATTTAATAGGATGAGTTTAGGAAAGTTATTTAGCAGTTACAAAATACTGTAGCTCCATGACCAGGGTCCCTGAACGGCAAGTCACTCTACTTTACTTTTCATTTGTCATAATGGACTGTGAATAAGTGTTTATTTTTCCTGGAACCAGATCACAGGCAAGATGATGAAAAATAGGAAGGCTTAATTATTTTACTCGTTTATTTCAAACTGTTCTTCCTAATCTATTAAGAACACAAATAACAGTCACTAGTAAAATATGCATAGCTTATATATGGATGTCTCAACAGTGTGTTTTTTCATATGGCAGATTCATTTTGTACTTATTTAAACATGTTAATATTTTTGCAAACATACTAAAATAGCTTTGGCCATACTTCTCATGTGTGTCACAGGAGTGCACTTGTGCTCTCCTGTGACCCAGAATCAGCTGACTGTGGGCTAAAGCTTGCTGTTGGCTCCTGTCCCAGACCCTCTCAAGACTCTGGAGGGATCCTGACAATAATGCTGCCACCCACCCAAATGCCTTACAGGTAGCTGGCTGAACCTCTCAGTGCACCACTGAACCTCTCCTTCCCCCTCTCCTGCCTGGCGCTCCAGTGAGCGTTGGAGGGGCGGAGCAGAGAGCTGGTGACTGACAGTCGCATGGTCTGAGCACTGACAGGCTGACCCCCGACCCCTACACCCTCTGCAGCAATGTTGGCAGCACTCATACCTCTATTTCCCAAAGACAACCTCTGAATATGATTCTGGTGCACTCAACTTCTTTGATCGACCATGGTGAGGACTGTTCTGAGTGGAACCTGTCCTGTTAAACCGCTGTATAGTCTTAGCCACCATGCTGCAGCTCTGTTTCAGGGTCTTGGCAATCTTCTTATAGCATAGGCCATCTTTATGTAGAGAAAGAATTCTTTTTTTTCAGATCCTCAGGGTTTTTTGCCATGAGGTGCGATGTTGAACTTCCAGTGACCAATATGAGAGAGTGAGAGCAACAACACCAAATTTTTTTTTTTTTTTTTTTTCTTTCCACTTCAGACTTCGCCAACAAAAGACTACCCTGACATAGGACAGGGAGACCTGCTCACGGTATAGCCGCCCATAGCGTCTCATTTGTGGCTTTGCATCATATGTGGCTATTTCTTATTATATAGATTTTTTGTCCTGCCTTGTTTGCTATGTCATTATGTGTGTATATTAAGCCAGCGTGGGCACAGTATTGCCATACGGCAGTATGGCAAAGTAAAGTACAAAAAAAAAAAAAAAAATTTACATCATAAAACCAAAGTGCCCCTACCCAAGTCAACAAACCCAAACCCCCCCCCCCCCCCATACCCTGACCCACCCCTTTCTCTCCGAACCTCAGTCTCTTAGTTTGTCAACTTTTACTTCACTACACTTCCTGTCCTATACCATCCGGACTAGATAACTCTGTGATGACTTATAGTCAACCCAGTCCTGCCATTTAAGTTTGAATCCCCTTTCACCTTCCTCCCCCATAAACTTAAGCTGTTCAATATAATAAATATCATTTATTTTATCAAGACAATTCTTCGTTGTTGGGCTCTCGGGATCTTTCCACTGTTTAGGGATCAGGCTCTTTGCTGCATTCAGGATATGGGGGAGTAAGGTTCTCATATACTGTTTACTAGTCATATTTGTCCCGTGGAACAAACACACCCACGGGTCTACTGCTATTTTAATTCCAGTAATTTCCTTGATTAATGATACCACTTTATGCCAATATCTGTTGATTTTAGGGCATGTCCACCAAAGGTGTGACATGGTTCCGGGTTCCGTACAACCCCTCCAGCAGAATCCGGAAGTCTCCCCTTGGAATCGATGTGCAATATCTGGGGTGATATACCATCTTGATAAACATTTAAAATTCATTTCTATCAACCCACAGTTAGTTGAAGTGATATGCGTCATCTTCATTATTTTCCCCAAATCTTTCTCAGTGTCCCCTGTTGCCAACTCTTCATCCCATTTTTTAATATACGATGGTAGCCCCTTATTTTTTAGTCCCGACAATATTTTATAAATCCGTGAGATCCCGCCTCGTCCGCTCGAGGCCAGGCACATACGCTCTAGTGGGAGCAAATTTCCCTCTAGCCTGATCGGACGAGGAAGGGAGTCCACAAAATGTTTCAACTGTTGGTATCTCAGCCAATTCAGCTCAAACATTTCTTTGTGTTCCCAGAGTTCCTGATAATTACAGATTTTGCCATCTTTCAGTATATCCCTTAATTTTACGTCAGTTTTCTTTATCCAACTCCCCGACAAGCTTACTTTCCCTGGTGCAAAATAATTTGTGTCGTATAGTGGTATTAATAGGGAATTGTACCCCCATTTTTCATTTTTGTGAACCCTATCCCATATTAACATAGACGTGTAATCGTGTACAAGTGCACTTTTGACTGTCTAAATTCTGCCGGAATCCAAATCTCCTTTCCTAACCTAGTTTTATTTAAACTACTTTCCAATTTAACCCATAATTTTTCTTTATTTTCTCTAACCCATTCAACCACCCGTGTCATGTGAATGGCCGTATAGTATGCCTTGATGTCAGGTAACCCCAAACCACCCTGCGCCTTGTCTCTGGTGAGTATAGACATGGCTATGTGCGCTTTCTTTTTCCGCCATATGAATCTAATTAATAATTTTTTTAACGTTTTAAAATATACTTCTGGTATTGCAATCGGCAACATTTGTAATTTATATAGAATCTTGGGCAAAGTTAACATTTTAAAACTATTTATTCTTCCTAATATGGACCTTTGTCTGGAAGCAATTTTATTTAAGTCCATTTTAATATCGTTCAGTAATGGAATAAAATTATACTGATAAATTGACTCAGAAGATGTTGTTATATTGACACCTAGGTATTTTAATACCGTATCTCTCCAAATAAATGGGAAGTCTTTTTTAAATCTGGTTACATCCTGTGCTTTCACAGTAATATTCAAGATTTCGGACTTTAAGGGATTAATTTTGAAATTAGAAACTTCACCGTAGACTTTAAGAGTTTTTAAAAGATTAGGGAGAGATGTAATCGGGTTCACTATATATAACAGAATATCATCGGCGTAAGCCGCAATTTTATGTTCTCCGTCATCTGTCTGTATCCCCTCGATGTCAGGATTATTTCTAATCGTAGACAGTAAAGGTTCTAAGGACAAAGTAAACAATAAGGGTGACAAGGGACAGCCTTGACGGGTCCCATTAAACATCTCAAAAAGCCCGGATACCGTCCCATTTACCTTAACCCTTCCCGTAGGGTGGTTATATAGAGCTTTTATCCACCCCAACATCTTGGGGCCTACCCCAAAAAACTCTAAAGTAGTCTGAAGGTATCCCCAGTCTACTCTGTCGAAAGCTTTTTCGGCGTCTATCGACAGTAGTAGACCTGGGGACTTGCCTTCTTTTATTCTCTGAATCAGTAACAGTGTCTTGATACTGTTATCCCTACTTTCCCTACCTGGGATAAAGCCCACTTGATCATTATATACCAATTTATTCATGATATTCTTCATTCTACCGGCTAAGATTTTGGCGAACAACTTTACATCCGCATTTAATAGGGAAATAGGTCTATAACTGGAACACAATGAAGGGTCTTTACCATCTTTAGGGATAATCGTAATTGCAGCTTCAAGTGCCTCACGACGAATGTCCCAATTCGTGCCGATGCCGTTCATATAGGCACACATCCTAGGAACTAGGATATCGCTAAATTTCCTATAATACTCAGTTGTTAGCCCATCCGGGCCAGGACTTTTCCCTAATGGGGACTCGCTTAAGTTTTTCCTAATTTCCGTTTCTGTTATAGGGTCCTCTAGAAAACTACGTTTATCTACTGGTATTTTTTTAAGACCTGCTCCCTCTAAGAATTTTTTTTGGTATTCTGATCTCCTTTTCGCTTTCTCAGGGGGATCATTATGAGATATAGCGTACAGCCTCCCATAGTATTCTTGGAATATTCCCGCAATCTCAGGGGTTGTAAATACTTTATTTCCTTTACTAGTTTGTATACTTTCAATAAAATTTCTGGTAGATTCCTTTTTTAACATTTTGGCTAGATATTTTCCCGACAAATCCCCCCATTGGTACCTTTCTTTCTTAACTTTAAGACAGGCTGATCTATTTTCTTGTTCAATAAGGTCCCTTAGTTCTGCCCTTTTTAGAATAACCGAATGTCCAGCTACACAATCACCTGTTAATTTATGTCTTTGTTCCAGATCAAGAATTGTTTTATATAAGTCATCTCGTTTCTTACTACTTTCTTTTTTTTTAGCTGTTCCGATTGCGATCATAATACCTCTGATATAGGCCTTGTGAGTTTCCCATATTAATGCTTCTGACAGAAATTCTGAACTATTTTCTTTAAAATACAATCCTAATTCCCTTTTAATCTTATCTACAACCTCTTCGTCTTGCATTAAATCCTCATTAATTTTCCATGTTCTATTATTCTTTTGTATTCCCGCTATGTTTAAATTAATTGATACTGGGGCATGATCCGACAAAGTTACTGTTCCGATATCAGAACTTTTGACTGTCTCCAAGGATTCATGGTCCACCAAAAATAAATCAAGTCTGGAATACGTCCCGTGTACAGAGGAGCGGAATGAATAATCCCGTACTTTTGGATGATGAATTCTCCATACATCCATTAATTGGTGTTGATGTAATTTCTTTTTTAGTAATTTCCGTTGTACGTTCCCTCCCCTCTGTACACGCGACGTGCAGTCGGCATCTAGATCCAGACAGAGATTCATATCTCCGGCCATAATTACCCTGCCGGACCTAAAATCCATCAACCTCTCAATTACTCCCTTAAGAAATTTAACAGGGTTTTGGTTTGGGCCATAGATATTAGCTATAGAATAGTCGACTTCATTTATTTTGCCCCTGAGGAAAAGATAGCGCCCCTCGGGGTCTACCATTCTCTCCCCCAGGGAAAATCTGACTCCCCTGGCAAAGCCAATGGCGACACCCTTAGCACGTTTAATCGGTGAGTCCCCATAGTACCATAGCGGGTAGTCATATGAACTTATTTTAAGATTAGAGTCCAGTGAAATATGTGTTTCTTGTAATAGAACTATATCTGCTTTAAGAAATTTTAGTTCTCTCAAAATATTACCTCTTTTTGTAGGGTTATTCAAACCACGAACATTATACGAAAGAATTTTTAGGGTTCCTATTTTATCTGCCGGATGGTATGTCACCAGGACTACACTGCAGGTTCGGAGAGAACCTCAATCCAAAGCCCACCCCCCCCCTTTCCCACTTCCCCCCCATTCCATCCACCCCCTCCCACCCACCCACAACATCCCGTACCCGGCCTACCCCCCCAAAACCTCCCCCTGCTACCCCTATCATATTGGGGGATTGCAGCCTTCAAAAGGCTTAAGGATCCGTGGCCCTCCTTCTCCATCCGGCCCTACGGTTCTCCCCCCTGAGGTTGAGCTCTGATGTAAGACCCTCAGAGAGCTTCTGCCGCCCGCCCCCGGTATCCGCGCCCCTACTTAAACTTCCATCACTTATAAAGTCGACTCTAACCCCATATCCTTCCCTGTTTCCTCCCCCCTCTTTTTTTTATTTTTTTTCCTTTATTCCCCCCCTCCTCCTTTCCCAAAACGCTCCATGCCGTGGGATCCTAGGCCTTTATTCCCCAACAACACCAAATTAACACACCTGCTTCCCATTCACAACTGAGACCCTTTAACACTAATGAGCACATGACATAAGAGAGGGAAAATGGCTAATTGGGCCCGATTTGAACATTTTCACTTAGGGGTGTGCTCACTTTTGTTGCAAGCAGTTTAAACATTAATGGCCGTGTGTTGAGTTTTTGAGGGGACAGCAAATTTACACTGTTATACAAGCTGTACACTCACTACTTAACATGGTAGCAAAGTGTAATTTCTTCAGTGTTGTCACATTAAAGATATAATAAAATATTTACAAAAATGTGAGGGGTGTACTCACTTTTGTGAGATACTGTATACAGCTGGTAAAATTAAGTATTGAACACGTCACCATTTTTCTGGGTAAATATGTTTCTAAAGCTACTATTGACATGACATTTTCACCAGATATCGGTAACAATCCATACATACAAAGAAGGTAAAACAAATAAGTTCAGAAATTACATTATGTGTAATAAAATAAAATGACACATTAAAACAGTATTGAACATTATAACTGAAATGTATTTATTATTTCATACAAAATCCTTTGTTGGTAATGACCGCTTCAAGACTCGTCCTGTATGGAGAAACTAGTCGCATGCATTGCTCGGGTGTGATTTTGGCCCATTCTTCCACACAAACAGTCTTCAAATCTTCCAATGTTTCGTTGGCCTCCTCTTTGAACTCTGATCTTTAGTTCTTTCCATAGATTTTTCTTTTGGATTCAAGTCAGGTGATTGGCTGGTCCATTCTAGCAGCTTTATTTTCTTTCTTTGAAACCAATTGAGAGTTTCCTTGGCTTTGTGTTTGGGATCATTGTCTTGCGGAAATGTCCACTCTCCTTTCATCTTCATCATCCTGGTAGATGGCAGCAGATTTTTATCAAGAATGTCTTGGTACATTTTTCCATTCATCCTTCCTTCAATGACATGAAGTTTGCCAGTACCGTATGCTGAAAAACAGCCCCACACCCTGATGTCCCCACCTCCAAACTTCACTATTGGTATGGGGGTGTTTTTGAGGTGCAATGCCATTTGACCTTCACACATGGTGTGTATTATGGCATCCAAAGCGTAATGCCGCGTACACACGTAATTTTTTCTCATGAAAAAAAACGACGTTTTTCAAACTTCATTTTAAAAAACGACGTTGCCTACACACCATCGTTTTTTCAAAATGCTCTAGCATAGCGCGGTTACGTTCTAGCTACACGTTACGTTTTAGCTACACACAGTGATTTTTTATGACACAAAAAACGACGTTTTGAAAAACGACATAAAAAATTGAAGCATGCTCGAATTTTTTTTGGTCGTTTTTCAGAAGACATAAAACAACGTTTTCCCCACACACGGTCATTTTAAATTACGTTTTTAAAAATGTCATTTTTTTTTCATCACAAAAAACGACTGTGTGTACGCGGCATAACAATTTGGTCCAGACAGTTTTCTCCCATTATTTCAGAGGCTTGTCTAAATGTTGTGCAGCAAATTTTAAACCAGCATCAACATGCTTTTTCTGATATGCAGGGAGCCACGTTCTCTCTAATCCTAGTTATAAGAATGTGAGCCCCTTGTTATGTCCTCTAATACTTTGTTGGGCCTGCATCTGAGCTTCCAAGTGGGTGGCCTATGGGTCCTGCTTCAGAAATGGATCCAGTTTATTTGTAAGTGTTCTTCCCTTGTTTTATCTTGATTTGCATTTCTCTACCTTTCTGTGTAAGTTATACTTCTAGGTAAGCCTAGAATAAGGCTTACCTATAGGTACTGTAAATATCTCCTAAACGTGCGACATGTCGTTCCTTCAGAAGCGAGTGACGGGACCGGCGGCTCCCGCACACGCATTTGTGTGAGTGACTTCACACGGCTCTGGCCAGTCACAGAGACCGGGCCCCGGAAATAAGAGGGGCGAAGATGGATGCGGCCTGCAGCGGAGACGGTGCAGGCTTTGTTTGCAGGTAAGTGTAGTGTGACATAATGTGCTAGTATGTGATGCATACTAGCACATTTTGCTTTTACTTTGCAGGGAATCAAAAAGGAAGGAAAATCCGCCAGGGTTTACTTCCTTTTTAATGTTATTTGGGGTGCTGCACTTTGTAAATAGAAATCTCCATCACAACTGTCAATGCAATGTTCCCCTTGCTACTGGTTTAGTAGCTGCCCTCTCACTGCTGGTTGCTCTGCAGAAATTATTTGCCCCTCTAATTCTTTTATTTACCCCAGTTTATTACCCACAGTTTTCCTTTGCTTTCTTTTTTCTTTTTCTTCCCAGTTTAACAGTTTTCTTCTGTGGGGACTTGTTTCTCCTATTGGGACAGTTGCAGTATTCATTTTCCACCTGTTTTAGGGCTAAATGTTCACATGAGTTAGGGATTGTGCAGAGCAGACACTTTTCCACCCGGATCAGATAAATTTTATACCTGGCAAAACAACACAACCTTAAATATGCACCAAGTAAAGAAAATGGTGGAACAATAATGCAGCGCTAAAAAATGTGCACAATTAATTTAAAAAGTACAAAAAGTGAAAAGTGAACACAATGTGAATAAACTCTGTGTAGAGACTTCATAAAAAATATAATAATATAGTCCGTGAAAGAACTCCCAAAGAAAAAAATAAATATATAGGGAGGGATCAAGGCCAAGGAACACACCAGACAGGTCAGGAATAAGGTTGTGGAGAAGTTTTTAAAGCAGGGTTAGGTTATGAAAAAATATTCCAAGCTTTGAACATCTCACACAGCACTGTTCAATAAATCATCCTGAAAATGGAAAGCATATGGCACAACTGCAAACCTACCAAGACATGGCTGTCAACCTAAACTGACAGACAGGGAAAGGAGAGCATTAATCAGAGAAGCAGCCAAGAGGCAAATAGTAACTCTGGAGGAGCTGCATAGATCTAAAACTCTGATGGAAGAATCTGACCACTGGACAACTATTAGTCACGCACTCCACAAATCTATCCTTTATAGAAAAAATGGCAAGAAGAAAGCCATTGTTGAAAGAAAGCCATAAGATGTCCTGTTTGTAGTTTGTAGTTTGCATGAAGCCATGTGGGGGACACAGCAAACATTTGGAAGAAGGTGCTCAGGTCAGATGACCTAAAAGCAAAACGATATGTGTGGCGGAAAACGAAAGACACACGATACGAAAATCGAAAGTAAAATTTCATCCGACAAACAATCAGCAGATTTTCAGATCGTTAGCATGGTGCTTTTGACAGACGATTCCGTTTTTTTGTCAGACAAAAGCTGGATGTGCAGACTATAACATTTTTGTTGTATGTGAACTCAACGTCCAATTTTAGTTTAATTAGTACAATTTTCCTACGAAAAAAATCTTAAGAGCAAGACTACGCATGCTCAGAAACGAAAGAACACATACAAAACTAGTCAACACATAACGTCACTTCTAAAGTTGTATTCTGTCGTACGAGAATTTTCGTATGGTGAGTAACCGCTTCACTTCCTACATAAGACTAGCATGCAACAAAAAACGGACGAACAGTTATCCAAAAATCCAATTTTGTGTTTGAGGCTTTACACTGCACATCACCTTGAACACACCGTCCCCACCGTGAAACATGATGGTGGCAGAATCATGTTGTGGGGATGCTTTTCCTCAGCAGAGACCGTGAAGTTGGTCAGAGTTGACGAGAAGATGGATGGAGCCAAATACAGGGCAATCTTAGAAGAAAACCTGTTAGAGTCTGCAAAAGGCTAGAGACTGGGGTGGAGGTTCACCTTCCAGCAGGACAACGACCCTAAACGTACAGTCAGAGCTACAATGGAATGGTTTAGATCAGGGATATGCAATTAGCAGACCTCCAACTGTTGCAGAACTACAAGTCCCATGAGGCATAGCAAGACTGCCACAAGCATAACACCCAGAGGCAGAGGCATGATGGGACTTGTAGTTTTGCAACAGCTGGAGGCCCACTAATTGCATATCCCTGGTTTAGATCAAAGCATATTCATGTGTTAGAATGGTCAAGTTATTAGACCCAGACCTAAATCCAATTGAGAATCTGTGGTAAGACTTAAAAACTGCTGTTCACAGATGCTCTCCATCCAATCTGACAGAGCTAAAGCTATTTTACAAAGAAGAATGGGCAAAAATGTCACTCTCCAGATGTGCAAAGCTGGTAGAGAAATACCCAAGACTTGCAGCTGTAAATGCAGCGAAAGAGGGTTCTACAAAGTATTGATTCGGGGGGCTAAATACAAATGCATGTGACACTTTTCACATATTTCTTTGTAAAAAAAATGAAAACCATTTATCATTTTCCTTCCACTTCACAATTATGTTGGTCTATCACATAAAATCCCAATAAAATACAATTAAGTTTCTGGTTGTAACATGAAAAAATGTGGAAAATTTCAAGGGGTATGAATACTTTTTCAAGGCGCTGTATACATTTGACATTTACATTTTATATATGATTCTTGGTCCGCTTAATAAGTGTGAAGATTCAGTGTGCAATTATATCAGTGTCTCTGAATATTAATAATACCCTGCTGTAATATTACCAGTAGGGTCTCCTCGGTATGACAGAAGGAAATATATGTGTATGTTGTATTGTATGACCAGTTCAGGTGCTTCCTGCTTTGTGGGTTGTGGTCCCCCAGCACTAGCTCTAAATAGACTAGTTGCTTCCTTATTACATTCATTTCTTAGTGTTTGGTTTGTTTGTTATTACACATGCATTATGTTGATGTTTGCACTATTAAAATAAGGTAATAGAGTTCTTCCTAAAGTTTACTTTGAGATCTTAATTGGAATCTATTTTGCGTCTGCAGGTTTTTGGAATAGGCTCTTGTGTTAGCAGTGTTGTGCTTTCCATTTCCCTGCCTGCTTTTTAATAATTGTCTGGTTTTTCAGCTGCGCCAATTAATTGTAAAGTATGTTCCTTTAAGGCCCAGGGTGGTGCATACCTATGTAAGAATCATGGGATGTGCAAGTAATCTCATCCCATGTGATAACCATAGCTCCGTCTGCATGCTAGCGAAGAAACATGTCAGTGGTTCAACCATGAGCCTCTGTTCATTGACCAGCTAGTGATTGGCATTGACCAGAAAAGTTGACACATTTGCTGCTCAATGACAACGCTTGGTCCACATTTCCAGAGCAAGGAAAGATTGACATTTATTATGTCTAGTCTGAACTATCAACAGGGATTCAGATGGTACAATGAAAGTTGACGAGAATCCTTTCAGATAAGTATGCCTTTGAAGCAAACCCATCATCCTAACTATTGACATACTTGCAAGATCCTAAGTTTAAGCAACACAGCTAAAGAAAGAACCATTTTACAATTGTCCATGTGTGCTATGTGAATTGGTGTTGTGGAAGAATACTTGGATAACGAATACTGGTTCATCTTATAGTGATATCTGGACTTCCTCTTATGCTTTAAGCTAGTTATCTGAACCATGGAAAATACTTGTCATGTGCATCTTAGAGCCTTTGTGGAAGGACATCTAGACACCATATAGTTGTTTGAGCGGAGTGAAAGAGCATATGGAGCTTTTCTGTGTGTTAACCCAGATGTAGTCATTATATGAGCTATATTCACATAAAAAATGGCAACCCTAAATCTTCACATTGTTGGCCTGTGGAATTGGTGGAAGTGCAGCCCTGGAGGGCATATTATGACAGGTAAGTCTATCATTTTTTTTTTTTAAGCCAGCAGCTACAAACACTGTAGCTGCTGACTTTTAAAAAATGGACACTTACCTGTCCAGCACGCTTGCAATGCCGGCAGCCGAGGCCGAGCAATCGCTCGTCTCTCGGCTGCCCCCGCCGCCATCCTCGTGAGGAAATCAAGAAGTGAAGCGTTGCAGCTTCACTGCCCGGTTCTCTACTGCGCATGCGCAAGTAGTGCGCCGCGCCCTCACTGGTCCCTGCTCTCTCCTGGGACCAGTGTGTTTCCCAGGAGACAGGGGGGGGGGGGCAGGAGTGGCGTGACTCGGGAGTCTATACCCGGAAGTGGGTGTAAATACCGACAAGCGGAAGTTCAATTTTTGGGTGGAACTCTGCTTTAATACCACTTCAAGAATAAATAGTTCAAATAGGTGAATGTCCATTGTCTGGCCACAGTTCTGCTTTAACTCTAGTTTACGCTTTTTGCGCCTAAACATACTGTATATGTTTGAAATTACATTTTATAATATGTTAAAGTGCGTTTTTATATGGCTGAAGACTGTACCATTTGAAACTGTGGAAACAGAAGTCGCATCAGAAAACTCAGGACGAAGGCTAAATCTCATGGTGGAATTAAAGGTCTCTTTGGAGAATGCATCTTAAAAACTGCCCTCATGAAACTTCTAACTAATATCTTCTGCATTTTCAAAGAATTATAGGCTATGCCTATATTTAAAGGTGATTGCAAAAAAAAAATGTGAAAGTGATGGAGACATCGGAAAAAAAGCCTTTGTTGCTTGCAAACAGCAATATTATCGCATATACCGAAGTATGTATACTTTGTTGAATTTGCGAGTTTGCGAGGTAGTGTTTCCAATCAAAAGATTGGAAACACTACCGGAAAATCCAAGCTCCCACAACCTTTCCCTTTTAAAAGCCATGCTGCCAACCTTAGTTTTCCTTCCTTCTTTAGGCTTCTCTTCCTATCTTCCTGCACTAGCAAATCCTGTCTGTTTGGTGAAAACAGAGAGGTATCTTTGCCATTTGCAGAAGTAGTGGAAACCATGGCCTTCTTGGACAATAGGGTGCAGTCACTATGGCCTGTGAATCTTCAACAGCATTTGTAAAAATAGTGGAATCAAAGAGAATACAAAAATCAGAAGGAAGTTCCAAACTACCGTGAATGCATCTTCCGTCATCGCTGGGACACTCGAAACCAGAGGTGAAACAAGGGACTTGCACATTCCTTGATGTTACCATGAGATCAACTGACTGCACTCCTTAGTCCAAGAAAATATTTTGCCCGCTTTCAAGGCCAAGAGTTATGTTATGGCTCATTGGAAAATCTCAAGTAGCAACTCTTGGTAACTCCCTGCTTTGCAATGTTCGACAAAGCTGTTTTATTATCCATAAGGATCTTTATCTGGTGTCCTCGAAACAGAGGAGCAAAATATTTTAGGGCTAGAAAGGCCATGCATAATTCTAGTAAATTGGACTACCTTTGTATCCAACCTTGTCAGTGACCCTTGACATGACTGTACCAGTCCTGGAGAATGGCATCTATGTTAAATATTATCCATTCTCCAGGAATAAGGGGGACAACCAAGGGAAGTCAGAAGGAGTCCTGGAGCAAGTACCAAAAAAGTGGTCTTTGGGGTGAGGAGGGCGAAGCTGACCCATAAGTAAGTTAAGTTGAGTCAGGAAATACAGTATATTTACAAACTTCAAAAAGAGGAGGGAGACAGCCACATCATAATGGCCTCCTGTCTCAGCTCTGAACATTTTTCAGAGACCAGCAGTGGCAAGAAGAATGCAGAGGAAGAAGGGCATGCCAGCCTCCTATCCCCCTGCATCTCAAGCTACACTTAGGAAGCACCTAGCAATATAAGACACAGTACTATGTGTACGTTGTCCCATAGGGGATGGAATAGTGAGAAAAATGTATTATTTCTTTAAGAAACTAACTTTAACAAGGCTGTGCTTTCTTTAAGCAAGGGTTATTGTATACATTGGCTGAGAAGAAAAACAAGCTCTTAAGGCATATTAGTATGTAAGAACGTAGCCTTAATTTAATTACAAAAGCAGATGGCAAAAAAACTCTTATGTTGCTTTGGAAAAAAGCCAAGTATTGTGGAGTTCATTGCTCAGTGAGTGAACTGTCCTCTTTTTGTTTCTGTACACAGGCCGAATGAGCAGGAATGATGGAAATGAACAGTTCTGTTTATTTGTATTGAAAAAAACTGTGTATCTGAAAGAGCGGAAATGTACGGGAGACCCCCTGTGTTTGAGATCTCATGGCATGTAACCATCACATCTGCTGACCCAACGTTCTGTATGCTCTTATCCAGATAATTATCAGTGTTTCCTCCCACCAAAACACGCATAGGTTCTTGCATTCTAATCACGCATCAAACAGTGCAAAGTAGGGAGCAACTTTTACACCAGTGAAAGAGTCAGCACTGTTATATGTTCATTGTTGAGGACGGGGTAAAAATTATCAGTAAACAGTAGTATGGTTCACATTGAGTTAAGTGTTGACAAGGGTTTGCAAGCAATAACACAGATCTCAGTGAGCATTAAATTAACATGGAATTGTATAGTAAAAACTATTTTCAAAATGGCCAATATAATTTTCCATGTGTTGGGTATAAAAAATAAGCTATTTATGTGATGATTACAATGTAGGATTCGCTGAAAGTGGACCTAAACTGGAAAGTGGATATTTTCTGTCTTGCATAGAATAGTTAATTTATGCCCAAGCAGTACCCTGAAAAATCTTAAATTTTTCTTGAATTCCTCCTGGTAAATAGCAGTGCATGTCCATGAACCTTATAGTTGTATATCTCTGCCTTAAGATGATCTAAGGCACTGACTGCTAGACTCGTGAGATTTGGTGATGTCACTAGTGTGCTGCTTACTGTTCTCCTTTCTGGAGAGCAAGTTCAAAAATCTGCCTGCTTTTGCTTCCCCTGCAAAGTAAAAGCATAATGGGCTAGTATGCATTGCATACTAGAATATTATGTGGCACTTACCTGCAAACGAAACCTGCAATGTGCCTGCTGGTTGGCCACATCCATCTTCACCCCTCTTACTTATGGGGCCGTGGACTCTATGTCTGGCCGGAATCGCCTGATGTCACTCCCACGCCTGCGTGTGGGTGCCGTCGGTCACGACTCTTGCTAGTGAAGAAATGTCCGGAGGGCCGTTTCTTCACAGTCCATGCGCCGATGACATTGGCACACTTTTATTAGATATTTACAGTACCTAAAGGTAAGCCTTATCATAGGCTTACCTATAGGTACGAGTGACACAGAAAGCTTTACAACCACTTTAATTTATTCTGTAGATCTGTGCCTTCTGCACCTTTCCTGCTGCCTCCTGAATATTCCCTTACCAGCCACCAGATCATCTGTCATCAGGGTGGTAGATCTGACGAGAGCAAGATGGCAGCCCCACATAGAGACAGTGGCCCGGATTCAGGTACGACTTGCGCATTATTTGCGGAGGCACAGGGCAACGATTTTGCCCTACGCCCCCGCAAATAATTTGCGCTGCCCTCGATTCACGGAGCAGTAGCTCCGTAAATTGCGAATTGCGAGGGCGCGCCGGCAAAATTGCCCGGCGTAAGCGCGCGCAATGTAAATGATCCCGCCGGGGGCGGGAATCATTTAAATTAGGCGCGCTCCCGCGCCGAGCGTACAGCGCATGCTCCGTCGGGAAATTTTCCCGACGTGCATTGCGGCAAATGACGTCGCAAGGACGTCATTTGCTTCAAAGTGAACGTGAATGGCGTCCAGCGCCATTCACCATTCACTTACGCAAACGACGTAAAAATTCGAACGTCGCGGGAACGCCGGGTATCCTATAGCATTGGCTGTGCCTGCTATTAGGATGTGTAACGTTACGCGAAACCCGACGTACGCAAACTACGTAATTTGCGTACGCAGGGCTCGCGCAACGTTGTGAATCGGTGTTAGTATGCAATTTGCATACTATACACAGATCACAATGGGAGCGCCCCCTAGCGGTCATCGCTAGAATGCAGCCTAAAATCTGCGTGGCATAAGAGCCTTATGCCACGCAGATTTTAGGCTGCAGTCGGCGTATCGAGTTCTCTGAATCAGGAGAACTCGTTACGCCGGCGCAAGTCAGCAATTGCGCTGCGTAACTATGGTTACGCAGGCGCAATTGCTACCTGAATCTGGGCCAGTGCAAATAAGGCATTTTAAGGTAATAATAGGGGAAAGATCAGGGAGCTTATAAGCAATACTGACGACGACTCACTTTTTCCTTGGCTTAACTTTTTTTTTTTTTGGCACAGCTTCCATTGTTCAGGTTCTCTCCAAGTTTCTTTTTTTTCTTTTGGGGGGTGGGGTGCAGAGAGTGCTTTCCATCAGCATCAGTGAATCTACTTTGCTCAATGTTTAGTCTTAGGGAATGTGTGTGCTAGTTAAGGGCTATCACCCACTGGATTGCTCTTACCAATGTGTACATCCTTTTTTTCAGGGGTTGGGGAACGCATTCACTTTTTTTTCTCTCTTGAATAATGCAGTGGCTATTCCATTTTAAAGAGTATGTCTCTGCATTCCCCATCAAGTTTTTCAGCATTTTATTTCTACAATGTAAAATGTAATGGCCACTGCAGATGGTCCTGTCTAGGAATTCCAGTGCAGAGCCCCTTCTGCAAGGGTTCCCAGGAGAGTTGTAGGGGGATCTCACCTAATGACATCTTCTCAAATATCATTATGGTCTTCATGATCCAGGTGTGACTTTGTTCATATGGTACGACCACCTCTCTGTCTTTCCTTTGCTTTTATCAAACTTTGATAGTATGGACTGCACGATTGGCTGGGACCCTTGTTAAATTCCAGAATGGTGAATGCAGTTTTGCTTTAGGGCCTTCAGTTTTGCTGCCTTGATCCCAAGGCAAAATCGGTCGAAAGAAAAAAGTTCAGAGGTTGAATAAAAACAAGACAAATGATAAAAAGAGAAGTAATACACAAGGTACCTTAGATTGTAATCTCCTTTAGGGCAGGGACTGATGTGAATGTACAATGTATATGTAAAGCGCTGTGTAAATTGACAGTGTTATATAAGTACCCGTATTAAATAAGGTAAAATTAAACATTTGCATATTGGCAGCAGTCATAAACTAAATTCACTATGCTCCTCTTTAGGATGTTTACATTGTGCCAAATTCTACATTTACATTACTATTACTGTAAATAAAAACTGTTACT
This sequence comes from Rana temporaria, assembly GCF_905171775.1. Classification (NCBI taxonomy): domain Eukaryota; kingdom Metazoa; phylum Chordata; class Amphibia; order Anura; family Ranidae; genus Rana; species Rana temporaria. The sequence goes on along the minus strand of NC_053490.1, from coordinate 460,998,786 downwards.
CTACCTTAACAGCATTTGCAAATGAGAGAAGCTACATTATCAGTCTATTTTTTTAAAATTTTAAACTGTGTGCGAAAACCAATTATCTTTACTATATCTTACCTGGGAAAGCGACTTGGGGGAAAAGACCACCTCAATAGGTCTCAACATATTCACAAGGGCTTAGTTTAGACATGTCTCATAAAAGACAACTGAAAGCCTGGTTCACACTATTGCGGGTGATTACGTGTGCGGAAATCAAAGCAATTCCCACACCTGCAACCACCCCCCAGTCAAAACATGCAGTTGTTTAAAATCGTGCGGGCCTGGCACCCATACACTTCTCAACCAGCAGCATGTTTGTGAGTGTAGGAAGCGCACCATACGATTTCCTGGCTGCTGCGTTTCCAAAATAGTGCTATATTTCTGTAGGAATTGCAGGCTCAGCAGCCCATTCAAATGAATGGACTGCCATGCCTGTGCAAACACGGCCTCAAATCCACAATAGTGTAAACCAGGCCTTAAGGTATGTTCTCAATAGTACCTAATATAGACAAAGCAAGCCTCTGTTTTATGTGAGACCTTTTTAACTTTGCTGATATAGTTTACAATTAACAACATTTCATTTGGTAGCTGTGCCTTGAAATTCAAGATTTTAGATCGTATCCCATATCCTCAAATCCCCCTTGCACAGCATGACTTAAAGTGTATTTCTGGTTTTGGATAGAGTGGGGATAAGTTAGACCTTCTGTACGCTTTTTATTGTTGTCTCCATTGAGTGTCCATTAGGAAGATTCACCACCTTGTTTGCACTGGTGACCTTTGTCAGTGACAGTTCTGGGGACAACTGTCCAAGAAGGAAAATCCCTTACTTATGGAAATATCCAATAACTTCCTTATACACTTGTGGGACAGAATGTGAGGGGAAATTTACCCTGTGGTACACAAACAGTGAAAGATCAACATAGCAAGGATTTTAAGGCTTTCCTATTCTACCTGAAAAATAGTTTTAGCTATCCATACATCCTAATGAACACCCTCCATAGTGTACTTGTATTCTGAAATTTATTTATCTATTTATATTCTTGTGGCCACATCTTTGAAATGCACCCTCAGTTAGTATAGACCTTTTTTTTAGGTAAACTGCCATGGATTATGAAAACTACTTGGCATTCTTAATGACAACCAAAAGTATGGTACCCCTGAGTACAGTATCTACAGTTCTAAAGAGAAACTTTTAGACGCATTAGGGGTGAGCAGATCAGCAGTCATGTTTTTTATCTTTCTATTGTTGTTTTCATTTTCCATCATCTCAATTTTCATAGTACAAGTAAAGCCAATCATAAAGTGTAGGTTCAACATACATAGGTACATAGTTAGTCAGGTTGAGAAAAGACACAAGTCCATCTAGTTCAACCAAGAAAAAAATATATATATCATACAATCCCATATACACAATCCTTTGCCCACAGTTGATCCAGAGGAAGGCGAAAAATCCTTTATGATCCCCCAAGAGGCAATTGGATTTTCCCTGGATCAATTTTACCTATAAATGTTAGTACCCAGTTATATCATGTACCTTTAGGAAATAATCAAGGCCTTTTTTAAAGCAATCTACTGAGCTGGCCAGAACCACCTCAGGAGTGAGTCTATTCCACATTTTCACAGCTCTTACTGTCAAGAAACCTTTCTGTATTTGGAGATGAAATCTTTTTTTCCTTTAGATGTATAGAGTGCCCCTTGTACTCTGTGATGACCTTAGCGTGAATAACCCAACACCAAGTTCACTAGGTGGACCACTTATGTATTTGTACATGTTGATCATATCCCTCTTAATCTTCTCTTCTCAAGAGAGAATAAATTCAGTTCCTCTAATCTTTCCTCATAGCTGAGTTTGGTTGCCTTTCTCTGCACTTTCTCCAGTTCCTTGATATCCTTCTTGAGAACTGGTGCCCAAAACCGATTTGCATATTCCAGATGAGGTCTTACTAATAATTTGTACAGGGGCAAAATCATATCTCTTTCTGGAGTCCATACCTCTCTTAATACAAGAAATGACTTTGCTATTAAGCTTATGATCTACCAAAAACCCCAGATCCTCCACCACTATGGATTTCCCCCAGTTGTACTCCCCCTAGCATGTATGATGCATGCATATTCCTAGCCCCCAAGTGCATAACTTTACATTTATCAACATTAAACCTCATTTGCCACACAGTTGCCCAATTAAACAGAGCATTGAGGTTGGCTTGTAAGTTGGAGACATCATATAAAGACGTTATTCCACTCCATAGCTTGGTGTCATCTGCAAAGGCTGAAATGGTACTTTCAATCCCAGACCCTATATCATTAATAAAGATATTAAAAAGCATGGGCCCCAACATTGAACCTTGTGGTACACCACTGATAACCATGGACCATTCAGAGTAAGAATCATTAACCACTACTCTCTGAATTCTGTCTTTTAGCCAGTTATCTTCAAATATAATTTTTATTGAACTCCAAGAAAGGGTAAAACCCAGGTGTTTCAGTAATAACATACAATCAAGCGAGATTATAATCTCGTATCATCAGATCACAATAAATCGGTATGTACAATAAATGATTACTATGTACAATGAAAAACATCATAGGAAGAGTTGCGGTTAGCTTGTTCATTAGTGTCTAGTACAGTAACCATGACTAAGGTATAATTGCTAAGTAGGGAAACAGGGCTGTTCAATCTTCATTTTCACTTTTTTTCTGAAATAAAAACAAAAAGGAGAAAAGAGGGAAATAATAGAGTAAGAATGGCCGGGAGAGAGGGGGGAAGGAGTTGTGTGTGGGGGGGGGGGGGAGAGGGGACAATGACAATGGCTCAGGCCAAGAGAGACAAGTATCTATGTGAATCAAATGATAGACTCATGTTCCTAAGAGCCCTTTCACACTGTGTCGCCCATAGCGTCGGCGGTAAAACACCGCTATTTTTACTGCCGACACTTTGGGTGGATTTGCGGCGCATTTCGGCCACTAGTGGGGGGACATTTACCCTCCGCTAGCGGTTGAGAAAGGGTTAAAACTGCCCGTAATGCGCTGCTGAAGCAGCGCATTGCAGGTGGTATAGCCGCACCGTCCCATTGATTTCAATGGGCAGCAGTGGAGGAGGAGTATTAAACACACCGCTCCTTCTCCGCTCCAAAGATGCAGCCAGCATGACTTTTTTACCGTCCTGCTAGCATACTGCTCCAGTGAAAGCCCCTCCGGCTTTCACATTGAAATGAATAGGGACAGATTTTTAAGGACGTATTGTAGGCACTATTTTTAACGCTATAGCGCCTGCAATACGCTCCAGTGGGAAAGGGGGTCTAAGAGGATCTTCCCCCTCATCCAAGAGTGTGAACATGTTCCAGAGACTCCAGGTCTTTGTGTATGTTTCACTTTTATTTTGCTCTGTAAGAATTCAATCTTCCATCCTTTTTTATATCCTCCACCTTCCTCAGACAACTCACAGTGGTTGGTGGAAGTTGTTTCCAGGAAAGAGGGATGCAGAATTTAGCACCATTTAGTATATGACGTATGACAAACTTTTTTTTTAGAATTTTTAGCGGGGATATTTAATTTGTGTAATAGAAAGAATGCTGAATCATCTGGTATCTTGTATTCTGTGAATTTCTGGGTGATGGTGCGGACAGCCGTCCAGAAAACTGTCAGTTTAGGGCAGGACCTAAAGAGGTACCATCTAGTTAATATTTTGATGTTAGTTTCCTGTATTTTGGTGCCTACAGATGATTTAAGGGAGAATCTGATAATATTTTGTTTTTGTAATGAAGTGAAAGTGTGGTTTAAACCTGCCTGCCATTTTACTAGGCAGGGTTATCAGCCAAGACTCTAACACTTCAGTATATTTCATAACTCATGAAATAATAACAGCACAACCAGAGTACAGACACATTTACCTCCCTTGGTTAATTTGTACTGTTTTAAATCCAAACCCCCCTATAGTAGACATGATGTGGAACCACTGGCACACCTTATCCCTCCTAGGTAAAGTAGACATCCGAAACATGTTATATTTATATCCATTTCAAAGCTAATTTAATGCTGGACAGTATTATGAAGGTTAGCAGACCGTAACCTGTAGACATTCAGAGATATTAATACTTATAGGAATCTGTATCTGGGATACATTCATAAACCCAGTGACATCCCAGAGCCGCTCCTCAGCTGCCTTGGTCAGATGGCCTCTGTCAACACCCCCCTTGATGTCAGATAAAAAGGGGAATGCAAGCAGATGTGACAGCTTTCGTGTACCTTCAAGTCAAGTTATGAAAGCCAATATATCACCTTGTTCATTGACTGAAGTTTGGTAAAACCAGGATTATTTTTTTAAGTATTTCCATTTCAACTCCTTTAAATTTGTCGGTTGCATTATTGTCTTTATTTCTTTGTATTACCCCTTTTCTCTGTGAATATTTTATGTACACCATTTTAACCATATTTTGAAAAGTGTTAAAATTGTCTATAAATGCTCTAATGCAAACTCAAAGAATCCCTGTCTCCTGAAGAGCACTACTGTAGTGTGAATCTCCAAACATACCTGTCTGTGGTGACAGTGTTTGTTATAGATGTTTGTTTTAAAATCATAGTTATCATTGCTGTTGTTGTGAAGGGTAGATAGGTCCAAAAGCTATCTGGTAGCAGTTTAAAGGGTTAATTGCTTAGTCAGCTTAACCCAGCGACAATCAATTTCAGTCTGTTTGCACTTACGTTGTGGTCCCACAAGCTGGGAAATTTTTCTGCAGCGTGAGGCTGAGAGTGTGATTGTGGCATATCGGTGACAGCGCAGTGTGAGGTCGACCAGTCAATTGTTACCAGTTGGTGAGAAGGGCAGTGGCCTGACCCGCATTTGTTGCATCAGGCATCACCTAAAGGTAGACGGAGTTGGAAATAGCCATACAAATTGGGAAAAGGAGTTCCAGAGTATGGGAGAGGCTCTTATGTAAGCCCTTGAAGTGACCGTAAGAGGAGATGACAAGGAAGCTAGAGAACAGGAGGTCTCGGGAGGAGTGAAGTGGACAGGTTGGTTTATATTTTGAAATGAGGTTAGTAATGTAAGATGCTCAAGGCTGGGAAGTCCACCTCCCACAAGGTCAGTTTTTTTTACATAGAAGGCATACTTTGCTTGGCGTGAGTTCAGAAAATTTTAACCTCTGCATTTCTGCATGGGATGGGTCCTTTTTTTCCTGCAGTTGGGTTTGGACCAACATTTGGCACTTAGTACCTTATCTCTGCTGCTCTTGCAATTTTTTTCCAGAGATAGTTGGCTTCCCACTCTATGATCAAGACTTTGTGCAAGGGAACTCATATGTGGCTTCCCCAGTAAGATTCCCTTTACCTCCATGGGATTTGAATCTGTTTTTCTGTGTTTCATAATCCCTTGTCGGAATTTATCAGACACATTCTTCTTTCTGCTCTGACTCCTAAGGTTTTTTTTTTTTTTGCTGCAATCACCATGACTTGAGTATCTGAACTAGCATCTTTATCCTGCAAGCAAACCTTTTTGGACCTTCTTAAGGTGGTTTTTGCCTTTCGCCTGAACCAGGACATTTTCCGTCCCTCTTTGTGTCCAGCTCCAGTCTACCAGTAGTCGATTTTTCTCAAAAGTCTGGATGTTCGTGCTTTCCTTTAGAAAGACAGATTGTCTTTTGTCATTCTGGATGGGCCCAAGGGACTGGATGGTGCACCAGCTTCTAGTTCCACCAATTCTAGGTGGCTTGGGTAGACCACTATTTAGGCTTATAATCTAAAGAGTAATGTTACAACCTTGCAGTCCAGGCACACTCCACCAGGGCCATGTGCACGTCTTGGGATTTTTGTCACTGAGCCTCCATTTTCCAGAATTTTTAAGACTGCAATCTGATCTGTAATTACATTTTCCAAGTTTTATCGGGTGGATGTTTCTGCCCCATCTGAAGGCAGCCTTGGGTGTAAGGTCCTTTGTGTAGCTCTTTTAACTTCAGAAATGTCTCCATTCTTTGTTTTCCTGTTTGCTGTGTTCCCCGCCATTCAGTTGAACTACTTTTGGATGTCCTGAAGGTTTGAAACTTTCTGTGTATCTCAGTGGACGAGAAAAAGAAAATCAGACTTTAGTACCCACAGTAAAATCTTTTTTTTGGAGTCTATTGTGTGACCAAGGTCCTACCCATCTGTGGGGGTTTTCTCTACTGCTTTGCTACTAAACTGATGCATGTTGGTTGTGGGAGGGCTATTCCAGGACTAGCCCATAGATTTTTTTTGTTTGCCCATATCCAATCCTACTGTAGATGGCAGCATAACCTGAAGGTTTATGAATTCCTGTACCCCTTAATGGACTCCATGAAAAGGATTTCACAGTGAGTACAAAGATGATATTTTAATGATGAATTAACAAATACAGGGCATTATGTGTCTTTCATACTTTATAGAGCTTTGCAGTGTAATTTAAACATACCATAAATCCTCTATAAAAATGAGCATACCTGAAATGTATTTGTCTGCTTTGTTGGCTGACTTGAAACGGTAGGTGACACTGCCCTTACTAGCACAGCCTGACACTCAGAACAGTAGTGCTAATGCCAGTATATTTTTCCTGACATGTTTGGTCAACTAACGTAAGCTTTGTGTCTGTATGTGTACAAACCAAGGCTGTAAATTGTGCTGCAGAAAGATATTTCCATAAATAAATGTGACAGGAGATTTCTCCGACCTGGCTCAGCATTGTAACTATTGCTAATCCTGCAAGCAACCAGATTTTACTTGACAGATACACTCTGTGCTTTCCAGAGAAGAAACTTGGAAAGCTCTAAAAATCAACAAAGAGCATTTGTATTAAAGGAAATCTGCACTAAAATACAGTGGGCCAGATTCTCGTAGATCAGCGTATCTACGAGCAGGGCGTAGCGCAGGGCTCAAAATTTCAAGCCCTGCACCTAATTGCACCCGTAAACACGCCCTCGTAGATTATCTCATGGAATGACAATGTTTTATGCAGAATCAAGTTACAAAATTAAATATTACCAACAACAACTTTAACAAAATGGGACAGGGCACTGGGGGCAGACCAGAGGGACAGGGCACTGGGGGCAGACCAGAGGGACAGGGCACTAGAACTGGGTCTCTTCCCCATTCTCTTGCTGTCTCCTCTGCAACTCCCTTCTATCCTCTCTCTCTCTCTCTCTCTCTCCCATTCATCTCATCATCAGGAGCCTGTGTGTGCGGCTCCACGCTTGCATGCCCCCACTTCCCCCTTTTATTCAGGCTGGCAGAGAGGAGAGGAGCTGCAGCACAGCGGGAGGGAGTACAATCCAGCGCTGAGATCCACACAACTGCACAGCCATTGACACCATAGCACAGTGCACACTGACAGCGCACAGCACACATTGAGACCAGTCTGTTCACAGTGCTCAGGCTAAACTTACATAGAGCACAAGGAGAAGAAAACTGCACAAACTAGAAGGCTGCCGCTCTCATGTCAGAGCAACTTTCAGTGAGCGCTGCACCGGAGTGGTAATTTTTGCAATCCTTTACCTCGCTCATTACTTTCTGCCCCTCAGCTACATTGGTCGGGGCCCGGGGGAGGGGGGCAGGCTCAGAGAGGTCATACTGTTGGGTCCAATGGCTTAATGAGAATTGTAAGGAGAGCACCTGTGTACTGCTCTGCCTGTGTGCGGCTCACCAGACTACTTTTCCCGAGCATGCACCTTTCCTCTTTGGCCGCCAATCTCATCGGGACTCTAAGTGTAGGCACAGATTGGAGGGAGATTGGTCATGCAGCCCTGTCATCACTCGCCCCCAGCTTAAATCCACTCGCCAAATGCTAGTAGGCGAGTGGAAATTTTGAGGGCTGGCGTAGCGTATGCCATTAACACTACGCCGCCGCAACTTACTGGAGCAAGTGCCGTATTCTCCAAGCACTTGCTCTGTAATTTGCGCCGGCGTAGTCTAAATGGCCTGGCGTATCCCCGCGTAAATCAAAGGGGGCGGCTTGTATTTAAATTAAGCGCGCCCCCGTGCCGAACGAACTGCGCATGCGCCGGCCTTAAACGTAGGCCACTGCAAATGCTCCGTAGTACGCCGCAAATACATTGGTTGCGACGTGAACGTAATTAACGCACAGCCCTATTCGCGACGAGTTACGCAAACGACGGAAAAACCCGACGCTGTCCCGACGGCCCTACTTAACATGGCATACGGCGGACCGACGTAAGGTTACCCCTCATATAGCAGGGGTAACCTTACGCTTACGAAAACAACGTAAACTACAGCGAAGTGGCGCAAAAACGTTCGGGAATCGGCGTATTCGGCTCATTTGCATATGCGACGCTGAATTCGACGTAAAAGCCACCTAGCGGCCAGCGTAGTATTGCATTTAGGATCCGACGATGTAAGAGACTTACACCAGTCGGATCCTAGCCTAATTCTGGCGTATCTTGTTTTGAGAATACAAAACAATGATACGCCGGCGGGATTTTCGAATTACGCCGGTGTATCTGTAGATACACCGGCGTAATTCTTTTGAGAATCTGGCCCAGTGTCATTTACTGAGATCTGGAGCAACTGCTCCCCACAGTGTTCGCCTGTTAGGTCACTTTCAGACAGGCAGCAGTGTTTACTGCCCTCTTGTTAGAGAGACAGACATAGGTTTTGCTGCTTGACTGCTAACAGGAAAATGTACTTTATTATCAGAGAAAAGACAATAGAGTTTACAGTACCATAGATGCAGCCACAAACATATAAACACTGCCATCTACTGGTTGATGTGGTTGTTGCACAAAATACATGTATTCCAATGCCTCTGAAAAGCTATCCAAGGTGAATCGATTTTCAGAATGTGGCTGGCAGGCCTCCTCCTTGACACCTGATTTTTTGCTTTTTTGTTTCTTACAGATTTTTTTTTTATTACCCAATGACAATTTTACATTGAGGGACTGCACCGCAACTGCAAGCCAAGCATTTGGCTCTCGTTGCAGTGTAGCCCCACTGATCTCAATAAGTCCCACCCGTCAAACTTTGCAACCCAAGTAAAAAATATCGCAGAGTATTGCAGCCACAACATGTGTGCTTCCCTGTCAGGCTGTAATGTTAGCATATGGGGTGGGTGACTGGGGGGCAGTAAAATCCCCCGGCCTCCCATGCGAAAAAGCCCTAATGCCAGACGGGGCTGGACACAGGCCCCTTTCATGTCTATCTACATACGCAATACTCCTGCAGCAACCTGTGTCCTGAAGTGGGAACATTGACCATGGGGTCTTTCATACCATGTATGACCTGTGTTTGGACAATTCTGTAGAGCATTGCATATCAATGGAAGGAAGGAAACGTACCACAATGTGATAAAATGTAGTGTAATGAATAGAATTGACTTAAATGTCAATCTGTGACACGTCGGTAAGGTTGAAAAAAAAAAATTGACCGTACATCACACTGCCCCTTACTGGTCTTCAAAACAAACACCAGCCTACAAAACAAAATGGAGCATTTATTGTGCGGTTGGTGTGAAAGGACCCTGAGTGAATGATAATCGTTTGTGGGCACCACCTACCTGTCGCTAATGAGTCTCCCACCTTATCGGGGACCTTTTCACTGCTGAAACTATCTGCATCTGTATTGAATGAACCCACATGGGGAGGAAGAGGGGGAAATTGGGACTGAAAATGCTATATTTTATTAAAGACAAATAAAAAAAAAAGCCTATACTAGAGACAACAAAATTGGTCTATCACATGATAAAAAGGCGTATTGGCTGAAACCGTACAAAATAACACATGGTGTCAGCTTTACAACACCATATATGCAGTGTGCAATATGAAGAGATAATACAGACGCATGGAACCCGATTAACGTCTTCTTCAGGGGGTAGGCATTTGTTACAAGGCTGTAAAGATCTATACTAAAGGCAAATAGACTGTGCACTTTGCAAAGTGCAGTTGCACTCTGCGAGAGCAGTTGCTCCAGAGCTTAAACTCTGCTGAATTCCATCATCCAATCATATGCAAGCAAAGGGGCTGTTTTTAAAAATTTCCTTGCACGTGATTGGGTATTCTTTGCAAAGTGAAGCTTTACCTCATTTACTAAGTTCTGGAGTAAATGCTCTTGCAGAATGCAATTGCACTTTGCAAAGTGCAGTCTATTTGCCTTTAGTAAATCAACCCCTAAGGCCCCATACACACGAGAGAATTTATCCGCGGATACGGTCCAGCGGACCGTTTCCACGGATAAATCCTCTCAAAGATTTCTGCAGATTTCTATGCGATGGAGTGTACACACCATCGCATTGAAATCCGCGCGGAAATCCTCTGGCGATGACGTGTCGCGCCGTCGCCGCGATTATGACGCGGCGACGGACGTGACGCTGTCATATAAGGAATTCCACGCATGCGTCAAATCATTACGACGCGTGCGGGGAATCCCTTTGGACAGATGGATCCGGTGAGTCTGTACAGACGAGCGGATCCATCCGTTGGAATGGATTCCAGCAGATGGATTTGTTGTGCATGTCAGCAAATATCCGATCTGCTGGAATCCATCCCAGAGGAGATTTCTCCGCGGAAACAGATCCGCTGGCGTGTACACACCATAGGATCTATCCGCAGAAACCCATTTGCTGGGATTTATCTGCGGATGGATTCTATCGTGTGTATGGGGCCTAAGTGTATCTATATGCACTGTGTACTATTGGCTGTGCTAACGAGGTCAAATGATGATTTCTCAGAAGAAATAAGGACATTTAAAAGCAAAATGGAAGGATGAGGTAAGTGAAGGAGGACTACACTAAGGTAAAGAAAGCCATTTAGGGTTTTTTTTTTTTTACCTTTACAACCCCTTTAACTTGCTGCACATTTTCTCTGCCAAGATGTACACTTGAAGCACAAGTTTAATGGCAATTTTCTAGCAAGAGCAAAGTTGCAGTGGTGAGTCTACAGCAAGAGCTCTGTAAGTCTACAGCATGAACATTTTGCCACAGTGACCCCTGTGGTGGGATGACTATTGCACAACATAAGTGAACCAGAACTTGCTGCAGACTCAAGAAAATTGATCTGGAGTCATGCAATGCAGACTGGCTGCAATTGTGCAACAAACTTGTGAAGACTGACAAGTCTAGCAATAGCTTAGCAAGTCATTTTCAAACTTGCAGCAAAATTGCTTGCTATCTGGACTCCAGCCAGCCAATAAAAAAGTTTCAGCCTCAGGCAGCTGTCAGATTAATATTGGCGCAGTAGCACATCCATCCATATGCACTCTATAATGTGGATAGAGGAATCTGTTGGATTTATTTGGGCTTAATGAAAAACAATACTAAAATGGGAAGGCTCATTCAACTTATGTATCTGTTTTTTTTTTTTTTTTTTTTTTAATCTTTTTATTGTGAACTTATGTATCTGTTTACTGCATCACCAGATTCAGATGTCCCAGACCAGTTTGAATACAATTGTGACTGTAAGAAATGTACACTTTATTACATCATGCGTTCTGTATGTAAAGAGCCTTAGTAGATGTGCTTGAAAATCACCTCTGCTTTACAAAAATGGTGGCATAATGGGTTACCAGGTCATTGATTACCATTGGAGGGAACTAGAGCACTAAGTGGCATATCACATGGGCACTCTTGCAGCTGGTTTAAGCTCACCAGCATTATGATCACTGCAAGACTGCTTATAGAATCACTCCCTCACTAGCTGGGCAAGCAAAATATCACTCACTATAGTGAGGGGGAGCTGGTAACATTCGAGGCCAGTGAGGAAACGATTCCACAGGGTTATGTAGAAGCAGGGCTTTTTTTCAGTAGGAATGCGGGGGAACGCAGTTCCGGCACCTCCAGGACTGAATGTGTGCAAGGGGTACTGGGGTGTGCTGAAGGGTCTGCTAATGCTGGCTGCTGGGGGATCTATTGTAGCTGGGTGGGGGTCTATTTTAGCATGGGGGGGGGTCTGTTGTTGCTGAGAAAGTCTGTTACTGGTGGGAGATCTATTGTGGGTGGGGGTGGGTCTTATGTTGCTGGGGGGGGGGTTAGTTGTTGCTGGGAGAGATCTATTGTTGAGGGGAATATTCAACAAACAATAGTCACTGCCCCTACCTATGAATGGTATAATAAGGAGCGCTGGAATGGGCGTATAAACATACAAAAACATAGAATATCCAGGCTCAAACTTACCGACCAATCAGCAACCAACCAAATTCCCCTGTCTAACTGGTGCGTTAAAAACAGAGGCTTAGTTGCACACATCTGCAAATGCATGTGTAAGCTGCAGGCCCCGTCAAGGCGCTCTGTGTAAACTGCAGTCCTAACTGCAACATTGCATTTTATGTCTCCTCAGTGGGAGCACATGACTGCTGATGGATAGATAAGGGGCAGGTGACTGGAGGAGCCCAGCCCTCAATAAAGGGGCAGGAACACACTGCACACTAAGCACATGGAAGCAAAGGTGCTAGTGCGTTGCCTGACCACAATGACAAAAATTCAACAAACAATAGTCACTGCCCCTACCTATGAATGGTATAATAAGGAGCGCTGGAATGGGCGTATAAACATACAAAAACATAGAATATCCAGGCTCAAACTTACCGACCAATCAGCAACCAACCAAATTCCCCTGTCTAACTGGTGCGTTAAAAACAGAGGCTTAGTTGCACACATCTGCATTCCAGCGCTCCTTATTATACCATTCATAGGTAGGGGCAGTGACTATTGTTTGTTGAATTTTTGTCATTGTGGTCAGGCAACGCACTAGCACCTTTGCTTCCATGTGCTTAGTGTGCAGTGTGTTCCTGCCCCTTTATTGAGGGCTGGGCTCCTCCAGTCACCTGCCCCTTATCTATCCATCAGCAGTCATGTGCTCCCACTGAGGAGACATAAAATGCAATGTTGCAGTTAGGACTGCAGTTTACACAGAGCGCCTTGACGGGGCCTGCAGCTTACACATGCATTTGCAGATGTGTGCAACTAAGCCTCTGTTTTTAACGCACCAGTTAGACAGGGGAATTTGGTTGGTTGCTGATTGGTCGGTAAGTTTGAGCCTGGATATTCTATGTTTTTGTATGTTTATACGCCCATTCCAGCGCTCCTTATTATACCATTCATAGGTAGGGGCAGTGACTATTGTTTGTTGAATTTTTGTCATTGTGGTCAGGCAACGCACTAGCACCTTTGCTTCCATGTGCTTAGTGTGCAGTGTGTTCCTGCCCCTTTATTGAGGGCTGGGCTCCTCCAGTCACCTGCCCCTTATCTATCCATCAGCAGTCATGTGCTCCCACTGAGGAGACATAAAATGCAATGTTGCAGTTAGGACTGCAGTTTACACAGAGCGCCTTGACGGGGCCTGCAGCTTACACATGCATTTGCAGATGTGTGCAACTAAGCCTCTGTTTTTAACGCACCAGTTAGACAGGGGAATTTGGTTGGTTGCTGATTGGTCGGTAAGTTTGAGCCTGGATATTCTATGTTTTTGTATGTTTATACGCCCATTCCAGCGCTCCTTATTATACCATTCATAGGTAGGGGCAGTGACTATTGTTTGTTGAATTTTTGTCATTGTGGTCAGGCAACGCACTAGCACCTTTGCTTCCATGTGCTTAGTGTGCAGTGTGTTCCTGCCCCTTTATTGAGGGCTGGGCTCCTCCAGTCACCTGCCCCTTATCTATCCATCAGCAGTCATGTGCTCCCACTGAGGAGACATAAAATGCAATGTTGCAGTTAGGACTGCAGTTTACACAGAGCGCCTTGACGGGGCCTGCAGCTTACACATGCATTTGCAGATGTGTGCAACTAAGCCTCTGTTTTTAACGCACCAGTTAGACAGGGGAATTTGGTTGGTTGCTGATTGGTCGGTAAGTTTGAGCCTGGATATTCTATGTTTTTGTATGTTTATACGCCCATTCCAGCGCTCCTTATTATACCATTCATAGGTAGGGGCAGTGACTATTGTTTGTTGAATTTTTGTCATTGTGGTCAGGCAACGCACTAGCACCTTTGCTTCCATGTGCTTAGTGTGCAGTGTGTTCCTGCCCCTTTATTGAGGGCTGGGCTCCTCCAGTCACCTGCCCCTTATCTATCCATCAGCAGTCATGTGCTCCCACTGAGGAGACATAAAATGCAATGTTGCAGTTAGGACTGCAGTTTACACAGAGCGCCTTGACGGGGCCTGCAGCTTACACATGCATTTGCAGATGTGTGCAACTAAGCCTCTGTTTTTAACGCACCAGTTAGACAGGGGAATTTGGTTGGTTGCTGATTGGTCGGTAAGTTTGAGCCTGGATATTCTATGTTTTTGTATGTTTATACGCCCATTCCAGCGCTCCTTATTATACCATTCATAGGTAGGGGCAGTGACTATTGTTTGTTGAATTTTTGTCATTGTGGTCAGGCAACGCACTAGCACCTTTGCTTCCATGTGCTTAGTGTGCAGTGTGTTCCTGCCCCTTTATTGAGGGCTGGGCTCCTCCAGTCACCTGCCCCTTATCTATCCATCAGCAGTCATGTGCTCCCACTGAGGAGACATAAAATGCAATGTTGCAGTTAGGACTGCAGTTTACACAGAGCGCCTTGACGGGGCCTGCAGCTTACACATGCATTTGCAGATGTGTGCAACTAAGCCTCTGTTTTTAACGCACCAGTTAGACAGGGGAATTTGGTTGGTTGCTGATTGGTCGGTAAGTTTGAGCCTGGATATTCTATGTTTTTGTATGTTTATACGCCCATTCCAGCGCTCCTTATTATACCATTCATAGGTAGGGGCAGTGACTATTGTTTGTTGAATTTTTGTCATTGTGGTCAGGCAACGCACTAGCACCTTTGCTTCCATGTGCTTAGTGTGCAGTGTGTTCCTGCCCCTTTATTGAGGGCTGGGCTCCTCCAGTCACCTGCCCCTTATCTATCCATCAGCAGTCATGTGCTCCCACTGAGGAGACATAAAATGCAATGTTGCAGTTAGGACTGCAGTTTACACAGAGCGCCTTGACGGGGCCTGCAGCTTACACATGCATTTGCAGATGTGTGCAACTAAGCCTCTGTTTTTAACGCACCAGTTAGACAGGGGAATTTGGTTGGTTGCTGATTGGTCGGTAAGTTTGAGCCTGGATATTCTATGTTTTTGTATGTTTATACGCCCATTCCAGCGCTCCTTATTATACCATTCATAGGTAGGGGCAGTGACTATTGTTTGTTGAATTTTTGTCATTGTGGTCAGGCAACGCACTAGCACCTTTGCTTCCATGTGCTTAGTGTGCAGTGTGTTCCTGCCCCTTTATTGAGGGCTGGGCTCCTCCAGTCACCTGCCCCTTATCTATCCATCAGCAGTCATGTGCTCCCACTGAGGAGACATAAAATGCAATGTTGCAGTTAGGACTGCAGTTTACACAGAGCGCCTTGACGGGGCCTGCAGCTTACACATGCATTTGCAGATGTGTGCAACTAAGCCTCTGTTTTTAACGCACCAGTTAGACAGGGGAATTTGGTTGGTTGCTGATTGGTCGGTAAGTTTGAGCCTGGATATTCTATGTTTTTGTATGTTTATACGCCCATTCCAGCGCTCCTTATTATACCATTCATAGGTAGGGGCAGTGACTATTGTTTGTTGAATTTTTGTCATTGTGGTCAGGCAACGCACTAGCACCTTTGCTTCCATGTGCTTAGTGTGCAGTGTGTTCCTGCCCCTTTATTGAGGGCTGGGCTCCTCCAGTCACCTGCCCCTTATCTATCCATCAGCAGTCATGTGCTCCCACTGAGGAGACATAAAATGCAATGTTGCAGTTAGGACTGCAGTTTACACAGAGCGCCTTGACGGGGCCTGCAGCTTACACATGCATTTGCAGATGTGTGCAACTAAGCCTCTGTTTTTAACGCACCAGTTAGACAGGGGAATTTGGTTGGTTGCTGATTGGTCGGTAAGTTTGAGCCTGGATATTCTATGTTTTTGTATGTTTATACGCCCATTCCAGCGCTCCTTATTATACCATTCATAGGTAGGGGCAGTGACTATTGTTTGTTGAATTTTTGTCATTGTGGTCAGGCAACGCACTAGCACCTTTGCTTCCATGTGCTTAGTGTGCAGTGTGTTCCTGCCCCTTTATTGAGGGCTGGGCTCCTCCAGTCACCTGCCCCTTATCTATCCATCAGCAGTCATGTGCTCCCACTGAGGAGACATAAAATGCAATGTTGCAGTTAGGACTGCAGTTTACACAGAGCGCCTTGACGGGGCCTGCAGCTTACACATGCATTTGCAGATGTGTGCAACTAAGCCTCTGTTTTTAACGCACCAGTTAGACAGGGGAATTTGGTTGGTTGCTGATTGGTCGGTAAGTTTGAGCCTGGATATTCTATGTTTTTGTATGTTTATACGCCCATTCCAGCGCTCCTTATTATACCATTCATAGGTAGGGGCAGTGACTATTGTTTGTTGAATTTTTGTCATTGTGGTCAGGCAACGCACTAGCACCTTTGCTTCCATGTGCTTAGTGTGCAGTGTGTTCCTGCCCCTTTATTGAGGGCTGGGCTCCTCCAGTCACCTGCCCCTTATCTATCCATCAGCAGTCATGTGCTCCCACTGAGGAGACATAAAATGCAATGTTGCAGTTAGGACTGCAGTTTACACAGAGCGCCTTGACGGGGCCTGCAGCTTACACATGCATTTGCAGATGTGTGCAACTAAGCCTCTGTTTTTAACGCACCAGTTAGACAGGGGAATTTGGTTGGTTGCTGATTGGTCGGTAAGTTTGAGCCTGGATATTCTATGTTTTTGTATGTTTATACGCCCATTCCAGCGCTCCTTATTATACCATTCATAGGTAGGGGCAGTGACTATTGTTTGTTGAATTTTTGTCATTGTGGTCAGGCAACGCACTAGCACCTTTGCTTCCATGTGCTTAGTGTGCAGTGTGTTCCTGCCCCTTTATTGAGGGCTGGGCTCCTCCAGTCACCTGCCCCTTATCTATCCATCAGCAGTCATGTGCTCCCACTGAGGAGACATAAAATGCAATGTTGCAGTTAGGACTGCAGTTTACACAGAGCGCCTTGACGGGGCCTGCAGCTTACACATGCATTTGCAGATGTGTGCAACTAAGCCTCTGTTTTTAACGCACCAGTTAGACAGGGGAATTTGGTTGGTTGCTGATTGGTCGGTAAGTTTGAGCCTGGATATTCTATGTTTTTGTATGTTTATACGCCCATTCCAGCGCTCCTTATTATACCATTCATAGGTAGGGGCAGTGACTATTGTTTGTTGAATTTTTGTCATTGTGGTCAGGCAACGCACTAGCACCTTTGCTTCCATGTGCTTAGTGTGCAGTGTGTTCCTGCCCCTTTATTGAGGGCTGGGCTCCTCCAGTCACCTGCCCCTTATCTATCCATCAGCAGTCATGTGCTCCCACTGAGGAGACATAAAATGCAATGTTGCAGTTAGGACTGCAGTTTACACAGAGCGCCTTGACGGGGCCTGCAGCTTACACATGCATTTGCAGATGTGTGCAACTAAGCCTCTGTTTTTAACGCACCAGTTAGACAGGGGAATTTGGTTGGTTGCTGATTGGTCGGTAAGTTTGAGCCTGGATATTCTATGTTTTTGTATGTTTATACGCCCATTCCAGCGCTCCTTATTATACCATTCATAGGTAGGGGCAGTGACTATTGTTTGTTGAATTTTTGTCATTGTGGTCAGGCAACGCACTAGCACCTTTGCTTCCATGTGCTTAGTGTGCAGTGTGTTCCTGCCCCTTTATTGAGGGCTGGGCTCCTCCAGTCACCTGCCCCTTATCTATCCATCAGCAGTCATGTGCTCCCACTGAGGAGACATAAAATGCAATGTTGCAGTTAGGACTGCAGTTTACACAGAGCGCCTTGACGGGGCCTGCAGCTTACACATGCATTTGCAGATGTGTGCAACTAAGCCTCTGTTTTTAACGCACCAGTTAGACAGGGGAATTTGGTTGGTTGCTGATTGGTCGGTAAGTTTGAGCCTGGATATTCTATGTTTTTGTATGTTTATACGCCCATTCCAGCGCTCCTTATTATACCATTCATAGGTAGGGGCAGTGACTATTGTTTGTTGAATTTTTGTCATTGTGGTCAGGCAACGCACTAGCACCTTTGCTTCCATGTGCTTAGTGTGCAGTGTGTTCCTGCCCCTTTATTGAGGGCTGGGCTCCTCCAGTCACCTGCCCCTTATCTATCCATCAGCAGTCATGTGCTCCCACTGAGGAGACATAAAATGCAATGTTGCAGTTAGGACTGCAGTTTACACAGAGCGCCTTGACGGGGCCTGCAGCTTACACATGCATTTGCAGATGTGTGCAACTAAGCCTCTGTTTTTAACGCACCAGTTAGACAGGGGAATTTGGTTGGTTGCTGATTGGTCGGTAAGTTTGAGCCTGGATATTCTATGTTTTTGTATGTTTATACGCCCATTCCAGCGCTCCTTATTATACCATTCATAGGTAGGGGCAGTGACTATTGTTTGTTGAATTTTTGTCATTGTGGTCAGGCAACGCACTAGCACCTTTGCTTCCATGTGCTTAGTGTGCAGTGTGTTCCTGCCCCTTTATTGAGGGCTGGGCTCCTCCAGTCACCTGCCCCTTATCTATCCATCAGCAGTCATGTGCTCCCACTGAGGAGACATAAAATGCAATGTTGCAGTTAGGACTGCAGTTTACACAGAGCGCCTTGACGGGGCCTGCAGCTTACACATGCATTTGCAGATGTGTGCAACTAAGCCTCTGTTTTTAACGCACCAGTTAGACAGGGGAATTTGGTTGGTTGCTGATTGGTCGGTAAGTTTGAGCCTGGATATTCTATGTTTTTGTATTGTTGAGGGGGAGGGGTCTATAGTTGCTGGCTGCTGGAGGGTCTCTTGATGCTGGCTGTGGGGATATCTGTTGTTGCTGCCGGGGGTTGATAGTTTCTGGGGAGTCTATTGTTACTGGGGGTCTATTTTTGCTGGGGGATATATTTTACTGCCGGTGGTCCATTATTGTTGTAGGGGGATCTATTGTTGCTGGAGGTTCTATTGGTGTTGCTGGCTGCAAGGGATCTATTTTACTGCTTTTCTTGTTATTATTTACAAATTACTTGGCACCAAAAAATTATACTTGGTTCTTTATTCTCTATAAAGGGCAGTAGTGGAAGGTGGGCAGGGGGTGGAGCCAAGGAACGGTCCCCGGAGGTGGGTAGGGGGAGGAGAAATGGGGTGACTCCGAAAGGGGGAGTTCCTGCACCAATTCTCTGACAAAAAAGGCCCTGTGTAGAAGGCTCTGCTACGTGACTCTGCCACAGGTAATGGGTTGCTAGTGGTAGAGTTGCCTGTGTGACATCAATCTGAAGCTGTAATAAAAGTAAAGTCTTGAATTGGTAGGCTTTGTTCCCTATTTATACTTTAAACCTAAATTTAGATTTTTGACTGGAGTGCATTGGAAGCAATTGTGCTCATCTGTTGCCTTGATTTGCAATAAATAGCATTTATGATTACTTTTTGCACAAAAACTTTCCAAATGAGCCTATTCTCCATTGATGTTCCATCTGTATGAAAAGTTCAATATTGTTATGACAGTGCAACACATTGGAATGTTGCTTATGATAGTTGTGTAAAATAATAAGCGACGAGGCAGTAAACATTTCGCTGTTGGAATTAATAAAGTTTTTATGTTCTTCACCATTTCTACACTGGACTTTGTTATCACTAGTTACTGTGGAGATTTTTAAAGTGATAGTCACTGGTCTAATTTGATTTTGTTTTTAATGTCATTTTTTTCTGTTGCTTTTCTGTTCACGTTTTGCACTACATCAGTATTTATCAGTTTGGTGAATATTTAGAAGAGACACATGTTTTTTGATTACAGGAATTTTATTAATTATGTGATTGATGTACACATTATTATTGTATTCAATTATCACACATAGATTTAGCGCTGCTTTGTTTATTGAATTATAATCAATAAAGGGCATTACTCCAAGATTTCTGTGTTATTGGCTAACATAGTAAAACAATCTACAACGCTTTAAAGCAGTGGTCTCCAAACTGCGGCCCGAGGGCCAGATGCGGCCCTTTGCTTGCCTTTATCCGGCCCTTGGGACACTATCCCTCCCACTGATACGAGACACTATTCTGCCATCTGACACCGACAATGCAGCATCATTTCTGCCACTGACACAACTAATAGAGCACTATTACTCCCTATGATACCAGCAATTGGGGCACTATTCCTCCCCCTAATACCAGATGTTCACTAACAATGATGCCAGGAAAATTTCTACCTTTGTTTAGAATGTTTGGAGACCCCTGCTTTAAAGTATTGCCTTTGCAGCAAATGCAAGAAGCTTGGGGACATTTTTTGTCTGGGGCACATCTTGAGATTGTAAAAAAAATCTGGATTTTTAAGGCTATGCAGGTTTTTGAAGAGTCTAGGTTTTGCTTTTGCTATGGAGAAATACATTTCTTGTGGCTCTGAGTGCTCCCATAAACATTGAGGGTTATTTATGAAAGGCAAATCCACTTGAAATTGCACTGAAAGTGCACTTGGAAGTGCAGTTGCTGTAAATCTGAGGGGTAGATCTAAAATGAGGGGAAGCGCTGCTGATTTTATTATCCAATCACGTGCAAGCTAAAATGCTGTTTTTTATTTTCCTTGCATGTCCCCCTCGGATCTACAGCGACTGCACTTCCAAGTGCACTTTCAGTGCAATTTCAAGTGCACTTTGCACTTATAGTGCAAAGTGGATTTGCCTTTAGTAAATAACCCCCATTGTGTTCCTTCGAGAACAAATTATTAACTTTTCATACTGAGAACATTCACTGTTTACTGATAGTAAGCTGGCCATTGGTGTGAAAACACTGTAGTTTCCCCCAAACAGTGTAGATAATATAGAATCTTCCATTACAGGCTATTGTATTATGACAGCCAGCACCTGTGCTGTCAGAATACTTGAACAGTGACCTCAGCTGATTGACTGTTCAGACAACTTTTTTTTCTGCCTGGCTCCTTCGATTTCATAGTTAAAGTTTGTTAAACCGGGGGCTGTTTGCAGGACCACCCACAGCTCCAATATTTGCAGAGTCACAGGAATCGCATATGACCAGCTTAAAGTGATTGTAAAGGCAGAAGTTTTTTTTATCTTGATGCACTCTATGCATTAACATAAAAAGCCTCCTGTGTGCAGCAGCCCCCCTCAGCCCCCTAATACTTACCTGAGGTCCATCTAGATCCAGCGATGTTGCACGAGAGACTCAGCTGTCCGGGACTCCCGTACTCATTGGCTGAGACAGCAGCGCAGCACCATTGGCTCCCGCTGCTGTCAATCAATGTCATTGAGCCTATAAGGAGAGAAAGTTGGCTGGGATGGGCCATGGCTCCATGTCTGAATGGACACACGTAGCTGCGACTTGACTCGGGTGCTCCCATAGCAAGCTGCTTTCTGTGGGGGCTCTCAACAGGAGGGAGGGGCCAGTAGCACCAAAGAGGGACCCGAGAAGAGGAGGATCTGGGCTACTTTGTGCAAAACCACTGCACAGAGGAGATAAGTATAACATGTTTATTATTTTTAATGGAAAAAAGCAGAGACTTTAGTATCGCTTTAAGTTGTCCAGCGACATGGAAGTGCCAGTTCCAGGGTTTTGGTCACGCCTAATAACGCTGATGGGGTTTTTATATTGATCAGCTTTTATTCATATAGTTTAAACCTTTTCTCTAGAAGAAATATAAATCTGTTGCTGTAACTGAAAAGTGTAAGCTGGATTAGGCTTTTTTTTTGTCGCTTCTAGGTTTGTTTTCTTTTGGGATAAAACTCAAAAGAGAGAAAACTGTCGGCAACATTAGTGCAAAAAAAAAAAAAAATCATAATAAAAATGTAAAAAGTGTTATCTTTTAACGTAAATGACAAATTCATATTACACCCCCATTTCCTACTTAGAAGTTACAGTGACCCTTAGAGCAACAGACTCCAAAGAACGTCATCCTTTCCTGTCACAGATATGCTATTCTTTATTTTTGCTGATGAGTCTTCCTCTGTGACAAAAGTTAAAAGAAAATAACCAAAAGATTGTGAGATGTACAAATGGACTTGAATTTTGTAAAGACAAGAGGTCAAGTTTGTAGAAGATTGACAACAGTGACCTCTACACTCCCTGCAGCTCTTGTTTCCTTCGTAAGAAATCTCAGAGTCAGAAAACAATACGTAGGAAAGGAAGTGTAAGAAAATAGTGCCCTATAGATTATCTGCATGCATGGATCTGCTTTCTGGGAAAATATAAAAGACACAAATGAATTACAGCTTTGTAATCATTAAAGTATATGTAAAGCAAAACTTTTTGTGTTGTAGGCCCGGATTCACAGACACTGGCGCATATTTATGCCGCCGTAGCGTATCTCCTTTACGCTACGCTGACGCAGCGCAGAGAGGCAAGCACTGAATTCACAAAGCACTTTCTCCCAAATCTGCGCTGGGTTTCTCAGGTGTAAGTCGGTGGAAGTGGAAGTGGGCGTGAGCCATGTTAATGAGGCGTGACCCCATGCAAATGATGGGCCGAGCGCCAGACAGATATGTATCGCCAACTGCGCATGCGCCGTCCCGTGGGCGCATCTCAGTGCGCATGCTCACAATCATGTCGGAACAACTGCCTAAGATACGCCGGATCACTGCCTACGGCGTGAACGTAACCTACGCCCAGCCATATTCACGTACAACGTAAAATACGCCGGCTTGTGTTCCCTGGTGCAGCCCTTTGCATGGATGCTGCTGAGTTACACCTCCTTTATGGGGCATAATTTTACGCCGTACGTACAACTTACGCGCACCAGTCGTAGCCTGCGTCTGGCGCAAGTACGATCATGAATCGGCGTATCTCCCTCATTTGCATATTTGAATAGAAAATCAATGGGAGCGCCACATGCGTCCAGCGTAAACATGCGCCCACAAAACGCCGGCGCAGGCAACTTACGTCGGTCGGATGAAGCCTATTTTTAGGCGTATCTTAGCTTGTGGGTCGGCGCATAGATACGACGGCGCACATTTGTACTTACGACGGCGTATCTTGAGATACGTTGGCGCAAGTGCTTTGTGAATCCGGGCCATAGTGTTTACATCTCATGCACAATGGACGTTTAACCACAGCACATGGAGTTGTGGTATTTAGGTGCAGGTGGAGGGCACAGGTGTACCATTCAGTCCTACTGCCAGCAGCCTGTCAAACTCTAAGAGAGGTCACCATTACTGCGGCTGGACAGTGCACCTACCAGTACTTACATTTAGGTCATTATGCGTTTGGAGTATTTATTCATAGATGGTGTCATGTGACTCGTTAGTGTTACAAGGTCTCAAGTGTGAATGGGGAGGCGGTGTGTTAAATTTGGTGTCATCGCTCTCACTCTCATACTGGTCCTTGGAAGTTCAACATGGCACCTTATGGCAAACAACTCTCTGAGGATCTGAAAAAAAGAATTGTTGCTCTACATAAAGATGGCCCCTAGGCTATAAGAAGATTGCCAAGACCCTGAAACTGAGCTGCAGCACGGTGGCCAAGATCATACAGCGATTTAACAGAACAGGTTCCGCTCAGAACAGGCCTCGCCATAGTTGACCAAAGAAGTTGAGTGCACGCGCTCAGCATCATATCCAGAGTTTGTCTTTGGGAAATAGACGTATAAGTGCTTCCAGCATTGCTGCAGAGGTTGAAGGGGTGGGGGGTCAGCCTGTCAGTGCTCAGACCATAACCTGCACACTGTATCCTTCATCCCAGAAGGAAGCCTCTTCTTTTTTTTTTTTTCCTTTACTTCAGACTCCACCTAGTAGAGTTTTACCTGGAGCGCACAAGTTCTCTCACCGGCCCTTTAGCGTCTCCATTTTGGCTTCGCATCATTAGTAAAGGTGGGGTTTTATCTTGCTTTTTTTTCTTTTTTCCCTTTCCCCTTTTTTTTTCCTTTTTTTTTTTCTCTTTTTTTTGTTTGTATATTTCTTATCATTATTTTCTCTTTTTTTTTTTTTTTTTAAATTAATAATTTGTTGTAGTATAATTTTTATGTGTTTATTTTAACAAGGTTCAAAATATACTATCTTCTTTTCCCATTTTTGTTCCCCTTCCCTCCCCTCCCCAGGTCTTCCCTCTCACCACCCTCAGCCTCTTTATCTATATCTTCCGAAATCTCAAGTGTCAGCCCTTAGATTTTCGACATAGCTCCAAGACCTCTTAAAAGCTCTCCATCCCTCCCATTTCTTGCTTTGCCCCTTATTGTTCCCTTCAATGCCTTCCCTTAGTTCTTCCATCGAGTATGTTTGTTCCACCGCGTCAATCCATTCCCATGCCATTTTCTGGGTATTAACTTTTTTGCCGCGTTCAACAAATGCGGCACCAGGGAGTCCTTGTATTTTTTAATCCCTTCTTCCCCTCCGTGGAAGAGAATGGTCCATGGGTCCTTCTTTATTTTTCTCTTTGTAATTGCTTCTATAAGTTCCAATATCTTCTCCCAGAATCTCTTTATTTTGGGGCATTCCCACCAAAGGTGGGCCATGGTTCCTGGGGTTTCACAGCCCCTCCAGCAGTGTCCTGATTGGTCTTCTTTGAATTTATGTAATTTGTTCGGTGTTATGTACCATCTAGCGATACATTTGTAGTTCATTTCAGCGGTTTGGCTATCTACCGTGGAGGAGTGTACCAGTTTCAGCATTTTCTTTAGTTGGGTCCTATCCTGGTGTATTCCAAGTTCCCTTTCCCATTTTTCAATGAATGGTGGGATCTCCCGCTCGTCATTCTCCACCAAGATCCTGTATACCTCTGAGATGGTGCCCCTAGAGGTCTCTATAGAGCATAGTTTTTCCATCTCCGTTAGCTGGTCACCTGATCTTAGTGGAGATGGCAACTTTTGCACAAAATGACTGAGCTGTTGATACCTCCACTCGTTGATTTCCATCAAACTTTTTTTTTGTTTTAGTTCTAAAAGTGTTATCAAGTGTCCATCTTTAATTATGTCCTTTAATTGTGCCGTGTCTTTCTTTATCCAATTTCCCCCCACTTGTGTTTTCCCTGGTGCGAAATAATCGTTATTTTTCAGTGCTATAAGGGGTGAGTTAAAATCCTTCTCTGTTTTTTTATAGACCGTGTTCCATACTTTAAGTGCATTTTTAGTAATCTCATGTGTTTTCGTGCTTAATTCTCTAAATTGGGGGGGATTCCATATTATAGCTTCAAGTTTCACCTTTGCTAGTGTGTTCTCCAGACCGACCCACCTTTTTTCTTTGTTGACCCTGGCCCACTCCACCACTCTCGATATTATGACCGCCTCATAATATTTTTTAATGTCCGGTACTGCGAGCCCTCCCTTGGACTTAGGTTGTTTCAGAGTCTGTAAGGAGATTCGGTGCTTCTTGTAATTCCATATATAATTCATGATTATTTTTTTCAGTGTGTTAAGCATAGATCTTGGTAGAGCGATAGGGATCATTTGGAATTTATATACAATTTTGGGAAGTAGGACCATTTTACAGAAATTTATTCGCCCTATCCAGGATATGGGTCTATTCTTTACCCTTTTTATTTCGGCCTTTATTTCATCCAGGAGAGGTATGTAATTAGTTTCGTATATTTTTTTTATAGTATTTGCTAGTCGAATTCCTAAATATTTAATTTCCCTCTTCCAGGGCAATTGAAAAGTTGATCTTAATAATCTTTCCTCTATCCTATTTATATTTACGTTTAATATTTCTGTTTTTGTGACATTTAATTTAAAGTTTGAAATTTCCCCATATAGCTTACATAAGGTCAGCAGGTTGGGGATTGATGTTATAGGGTTCACCAAGTAAAAGAGTACATCATCTGCAAATGCTGATAGCTTATGTTCCTCCTCCTCTGTCTTAACTCCTTCAATGTCCACGTTTTTACGGATCTTAGCCAGGAGAGGTTCAAGAGACAAAACGAACAAAAGGGGGGACAAAGGACATCCCTGCCTTGTTCCGTTCTTCATTATAAATGATTCTGAGAGGCTACCATTTACTTTTATCTTGGCCGTTGGCGATCGGTAAAGAGCCTTGATCCAGTCTAACATCCTCCGTCCAAAACCCATTCTGTCCAAGGTTTGTATCATGAATCCCCAGTCTACCCTGTCGAACTCTTTTTCCGCGTCTATCGACAGGAGTAGGCCTGGGGATCCATTTTTCTTTATTTTTTGAAGAATCAGAAGGGCTCTGACGCCATTGTCTCTTCCCTCCCTCCCCTGGACAAAACCTGTCTGGTCGGGGTGGATCAGTTTTACCATATTCTGTTTGATTCTCTCTGCCAATACTTTCGCAAATAATTTCGTATCGGCATTCAAGAGGGAAATCGGTCTATACCCAGAGCAGCTTTTGATATCTTTGCCTTCCTTTGGTATGACTGTAATGATTGCCTCTAAGGCCTCTCTGCTCATGCCAAAATCTCCTCCTAGGCCATTGAAATATCTGCATAGTACCGGCAGGAGAATCTCCTTACATTTTTTATAATATGTAGCCGTAAAGCCGTCTTTCTTTTTCTGTAATTGGTCTGTCCATCATCAAACTATCATTTTGATTCATTATTGTCAGTCCGGCTGAATTGAGGAATTCTGAGGTCTTATCCGTTCTCTCCTCCTCTGATCGGATTGTCTGTTCGACTGCATATAGCTTTTCATAATATGCTCTAAAGGTTTCAGCGATATCTTCTGTTGTATGTGCCTCCTGCCCGTTTTCTTTTTTGATCTTCTCTATATAGTTCCTTGTTTTCTTCTTCTGAACCATCCTGGCTAGGTGTTTATGTGTTTTATTTCCCCATTTGTATCTTTCCTTTGCAATGAGGTTGAACTCTCTTCTTATTTCCTGGTCCATAAGTTCTTTAAGTTCGTTTCGTTTATTCACCAAGTCCTGGTATAGTTCTTGTTTCATTCCCGTTATTTTGTGTTTCTGTTCTAATTTGAATATTTCCGTGATTAACTCGTCCTTTTTGCGGCTTTTTTCTTTTTTTTTTCTTGCTCCTTCCGATATTAGGGTTCCTCTTATTACAGCTTTGTGTGCATCCCATATTGTTGCTGTCGATATTCCCTCTATGTCGTTTAGCCTAAAGTATTCTTCAAGATCTTTTTTTATCCTCGTTAAGCTGGATTCCTCCATCAATAGCTCTTCATTGAGTCTCCAGGTTTGTCTTGGCTTCTGGTTTCCCTCTATTTTCAGGGATATGCTAATTGGGGCATGGTCGGATACTGTAATCGATTCAATTTTAGTTTCAACTACCATTTCCAGGGTGTTATGGTCTACTAACAAGTAGTCGATCCGGGAATAGCTTCCATGTACCGGTGAATAAAACGTGTAGTCTCTCTGTTCAGGATTTAAAGTTCTCCACACATCGACCAATTGGTTTCCATGGAGGCTTTTTTTTAACTTTCTTATCTGTGTATTCTTAACTTCCTGTGTCTGTGGTGTCTTGTCAATTTTTGGGTCCATGCAGAAATTAAGGTCTCCTCCCAATATTACCTTTCCTGTTCGAAACTCTTTTAACTTCCCCAGTATCTCAGCTACGTATTTTATAGGGCGGTCGTTCGGAGCGTATATGTTTACCAAGGTGTATTCCATCTCTTCGATCCTCCCTTTTAAAAATAGGAACCTCCCTTCTGGATCTGTCATTCTGCTCAATAATTTAAACCGCGTCCCCTTGGCGATTCCAATCGCCACTCCTCTCGCTCTCTTGGAGACCGTGTCTCCATAGTACCATGTTGGGTGGTCCTGGGAATATAACCTAATATTAGAATTAATTGAGAGGTGGGTTTCTTGTAAGAAGGCTATGTCGGTTCTCAATCTTTTCAACTCTTTCAATATTTTGTGTCTCTTTGCCAGGCTATTGAGGCCTTTTACGTTATATGATACACATTTGACTACCGGCATCTTTTTTTCCTCCTTATTTTCATCTTCGGGTCTGACATCTTATTTTCCTTTGAGTTTTTTCTATTGGCTGTCCTGGTGAGAGAGAACTTCCTCCCCCTACCCTTCCCTCCCCCCCCCCTCTCCCCCCCCCCTCTTGGCCATCTGATGACCTCCGAACCAGCTAACATATCTTGGTTCGAATCTCTCCAGGTGGGGTCTGGGATTGCACAAGTACGATCATGAATCGGCGTATCTCCCTCATTTGCATATTTGAATAGAAAATCAATGGGAGCGCCACATGCGTCCAGCGTAAACATGCGCCCACAAAACGCCGGCGCAGGCAAGTTACGTCGGTCGGATGAAGCCTATTTTTAGGCGTATCTTAGCTTGTGGGTCGGCGCATAGATACGACGGCGCACATTTGTACTTACGACGGCGTATCTTGAGATACGTTGGCGCAAGTGCTTTGTGAATCCGGGCCATAGTGTTTACATCTCATGCACAATGGACGTTTAACCACAGCACATGGAGTTGTGGTATTTAGGTGCAGGTGGAGGGCACAGGTGTACCATTCAGTCCTACTGCCAGCAGCCTGTCAAACTCTAAGAGAGGTCACCATTACTGCGGCTGGACAGTGCACCTACCAGTACTTACATTTAGGTCATTATGCGTTTGGAGTATTTATTCATAGATGGTGTCATGTGACTCGTTAGTGTTACAAGGTCTCAGGTGTGAATGGGGAGGCGGTGTGTTAAATTTGGTGTCATCGCTCTCACTCTCATACTGGTCCTTGGAAGTTCAACATGGCACCTTATGGCAAACAACTCTCTGAGGATCTGAAAAAAAGAATTGTTGATCTACATAAAGATGGCCCCTAGGCTATAAGAAGATTGCCAAGACCCTGAAACTGAGCTGCAGCACGGTGGCCAAGATCATACAGCGATTTAACAGAACAGGTTCCGCTCAGAACAGGCCTCGCATAGTTGACCAAAGAAGTTGAGTGCACGCGCTCAGCATCATATCCAGAGTTTGTCTTTGGGAAATAGACGTATAAGTGCTTCCAGCATTGCTGCAGAGGTTGAAGGGGTGGGGGGTCAGCCTGTCAGTGCTCAGACCATAACCTGCACACTGTATCCTTCATCCCAGAAGGAAGCCTCTTCTAAAGATGATGCACAAGAAAGCCCGCAGTTTGCTGAAGACAAGCAGACTACAGACATGGATTACTGGAACCATGTCCTGTGGTCTGATGAGACCAAGATAAACGTATTTGGTTCAGATGGTGTCAAGCCTGTGTGGAGGCAACCCGGTGAAGAGTGCAAAGACAAGTGTGTCTTGCCTACAGTCAAACATGGTGGTGGAGGTGTCATGGTCTGGGGCTGCCTAAGTGCTGCCGTCACTGGGGAGCTACAGTTCATTGAGGGAACCATGAATGCCAACATGTACTGTGACATACTAAAGCAAAGCATGATCTCCTCCCTTCAGAGACTGGGCCGCAGGGCAGTATTTTAACATAACGACCCCAAACACCTCCAAGACAACCACTGCCTTGCTAAAGAAGCTGAGGGTAAAGGCGATGGATTGGCCAAGCATGTCTCTAGACCTAAACCCTATTGAGCATCCTCAAACAGAAGGTGGAGGAGCGCAAAATATTTACACTTTGGACCCAACTTGGACATTTTCACTTAGGGGTGTACTCACTTTTGTTGCCAGCAGTTTAGACATTAACGGCTGTGAGTTGAGTTATTTTGAGGGGACAGCAAATGTACACTATAATGCAAGCTGTATACTCACTACTTTCCAATAGCTCCAATTTAAAATGTGTGTGTGTATATATATAAAGCTAACATATGTATGTATATATATATATATATATATATATATATATATATACAATTTTAAAGTAGGGAAAGGTCAACACCCCTATAAGGTTATTGTTTGCTGTCTGTATCCTGTACAAGAGATTTCTTTTCACTTCCTACCTTGGAGACACAGCAGTAAGTTATTGGAATGTTATTGTGTCCAGAACATTTGTCTGCATTAGAAGGGTTTGCCTAATATGTCTGAAATATTTCCACCTAATTTGTGACACAATGACAATGGTCACTAGATTTTGCAGTGTGAGGCGGAAAAAAAAGTATTTGTGAGGTTCAGGTACTTATGTTGCTTAAAAATGAAACTTAGTTATGGCAATTTGTACATATTTTCATAATCGTGGAGATTACTGTAGTAGAAGTACCTACTGCAGTGATTTCCAGTTTCCACTGGGATCCCATGTACATGGTACATACTGAACATATTTACATTGGCCCATGCTTGACTAATTTAACTATATACAAATTGCTATATTTGAACCTTGGCTTCAGCTGGACTCCAAGATCAACTACATTTTTTAACATTTTTTTTTGTCCGTTGCCTAGGTTCAGTTTAGAAACGCCAAAGAATATTTTCAAGAACAGGCTGTAGTGTTGAGAAAACATAAGACCCCTTTCACACTGGGGCACTTTGCAGGCGATATAACACTAAAAATAGTGCCTGCAAAGCGACCTGAAAGAGGGGCTTTCACACTGGAGCGGTGTGCTAGCAGGACAGTAAAAAAAGTCCTGCTAGCAGCATCTTTGGAGCAGTGTGTATACCGCTCCTCGACCGCTCCTGCCCATTGAAATCAATGGGCAACGCGGCTATACCGCCAGCAAAGCGCTGCTGCAGCAGCACTTTGCGGTGGTTTTTAACCCTTTCTTGGTCGCAAGCAGGAGTTAAAAGCTCCCCGTTAGCGGCCGAATACCCCCGCAAATACGACGGTAAAGTGCCGCTAAAAATATCGTCGTTTTTCCGACGACGCTGCGGACGCCCCAGTGTGAAAGGGGCCTTAGTTTTAGTGAAAGGTTAAAATAGGTGAAGCCAAAGTTATTGGCGTGGAAGCTGCTATTATCTATGAGTGTTCACTGGACACAAAAGGATAAATGAAGAAAAATAGTGATAAGCGCTAACCACTAAAATACAATAACAACAAATATCAAACTAATATCAAAAGATAAATGTGATGTATATAACATAACACTGCCAATATTGCACGCACCGCCTAGTGATGTTTGGGCCTGTAGTTAGTCAGTCAGGGCCATCACAGTGTATCAGGCCAAAATTGTTGCTACCATTAGTACAAGGACTCTGCTACCTAAAGAGACATTGCCTAAGGAGAGCAATTTTCCAAGTTACAAACCTGTTTAGTGTCTTCATTAACCTCCCTGGCGGTATGATTCTTTCATAAAAAAGATGCTGAAAGCGGTACCATTATTTGCAAGGAAATTTGGTGTTTTATACTGTAGGCCTGTAATTTTTAGGAATAACTCACTTAAATCTGACCAAACAAGAGACTAGTAGGCATCCCGGGTATGACTTTTTTTTAAAAACAAAATTTTAATATAATAAATAATTATAACAAATAATAATATAATTATAATAAAAATTATTCAATAATGTAATCAACTCAAAATCACTGAAATTTGCTCAGTTGCAGAATTGTCGCTGTCATTACTTTTATTTTTTTATGACGAATTTTCCCACAAATCGCTATCGCACAATTCTGCAAGTGATTATAATTTATTATCGCTGTTTTCTAGCTACTCTAAAACCATTTTTGACATAAAGGGACACTTTTGGTTGCTATGGACAATCTACAGTTTGCAGGCAGAAAGAACAGTTTTTATTATATAAAAGAACATGTAGGGCACTGGGCAGACCACTAGGGACAAGGGGGGTGTGTATTTTTTACAAACAGTACTGTAATCTATAAGATTACAGTATACTGTATGTATTGTGTTTGTTTACGTTTTTGAATTTGGTGCAGTTCTCCGCTCCCGTGCGTCGTAACATCGCTGGGAACGGAGATCGGCGGCACAGGAGGACGCTGTGTGAATCGAGTGAGGTCCCGCTCTCTCACACAGCGCGGTGGCATCGCTGGATCCAGGGACAAGGTAAGTAAACACAGTCTGTGGATCCAGCGAGGCGAGCCCGAGTCTGACTCGGGGTTACCGCTTTTGGTATGAAAATCTCACCCCGAGTCAGACTCGGGAATACCGCCAGGGGGGTTAAGGAAGTAAAACTTACACATGTGTTCTCATACCGGTTATGTAAAAAAGGGGGTAAATATTGCATAGAAGTGATAAGTTTGTAAGCTGCTGTGCTGTACCGCTGATGACCCCGAAACTAAGCATATGCACAATCGTTCGCGTTTTGATAAGAGTAATAACAGGTACGGTGGGACGGTCCTAGTTGTGTCCGCCAATAGGCAAATTACGGCAAAGTGCCTCGGTTTCCACCCGGGGGGCATCTTGCTGAGCAGCACAGGGGTTCCCAGCTGCGGCTGGGTGTATGTAACCTTATTCTGTGTTCATTTTGGGGTTTTGGTTTAATACCTTGTCACAGTAAAAGAAAAGAACTGTTTCACAAAAGTTGGTGTCAAAGTTGCTTTCCTCGTTCGTGGCTTCGCTGTATCCTGGGGAGCCCACCCCGGTGCACAGTTTACACTTCCGGTGGCATCTTCCTCCCTATAAGACCCGTGGGAATGTTTGAGAAAACAAAGCAAAACAATCTTGTTAATAGGCTTATGAGAAACAGAAGCCTGACTGTTTATTTTACATTATGTGACCATGTTGATGTTGTAGTATACATGTTAGAATTGGTACGCCCATTATGATTTCATGGTTAAGGCTGAATTGTAAACACTACACTCTAATGCTCTATAAACAGTACATGTGATTGTATCAAACATTCATTTAAAATATAAATAATTCTTGTAAATTGTATTACATTTTCGGGAAGCCTCAAAGTCTTATATGGAGTGATGGGAGACATAAATGGAGGGTCCCAGCTGTTACATCTACTGCTTGAGTCTCTAGAAGCTAGGGTGTCTTTATGTGTCGCAAGTCTCAGAGGCCTTTTAACCTCCCTGGCGGTATGATTCTGTCTGGAATTACGTACTAAAAGCGGTACAATTATTTGCAAGGAAATTTGGCGTTTTATACTGTAGGCCTGTAATTCTTAGGAATAACTCACTTAAATCTGACCAAACATGAATCTAATAGGCATCCCGACATTTTTTTAAAAACAAAATTATATATTATAATATAATAAATAATTATAAATAATTATAACAAATAATAAAATAATTCTAATAAAAATTATTCAATAATGTAATCAAATCAAAATCACTGAAATTTTCTCAGTTGCAAAATTGTCGCTGTCATAATTTTTTTTTTTTTTTATGACGAATTTCCCCACAAATTGCTATCGCACAATTCTGCAAGTGATTATAAATTATTATCGCTGTTTTCTAGCTGCTCTAAAACCATTTTTGACATAAAGGGACACTTTTGGTTGCTATGGACAATCTACAGTTTGCAGGCAGAAAGAACAGTTTTTATTATATAAAATGACATGTAGGGCACTAGGAAGACCACTAGGGACAAGAGGGGTGTGTATTATTTACATACAGTACTGTAATCTATAAGATTATCGGCGGCACAGGAGGACGCTGTGTGAATCGAGCGAGGACCCGCTCGCTCACACAGCGCGGTGGCATCGCTGGATCCAGGACAAGGTAAGCCAGCGCACGCTGCAGGCTCTGCATAGCTACCCCGAGCGTGACTCGGGGATACCGATCGCAGCATGAAAAACCCACCCCGAGTCACGCTCGGGGATACCGCCAGGCAGGTTAATGTCTATTCTGGGCTTCATCCCTAATTTCACATTCCCCATCAGAAGTGTAATGTTAGAACATCAATGGCCAGTAGAGGCGCTCACATTGTACTTTTGAATGAACAAATGTGGGCCAGTCAATAGGACAGAAGATGACATAGGTCAGAATGTTTCCTAACATCCGACCCACCATGCTGCCTAATGACCAAGCACATTTTGTTTGTCACTGCAGATTTGTAATGATTGTTATCATGGGTTCTTTTTTGGGATTAAAGGACAGGATGTGTTTGGCTGACACACATTTCTCTGGTGAGATGTGTATTGTGTTTACAGTTCAAAAGATCGTTGCCCTTTAGAAACATTAGATTGGGCTTTTGGTGTAAATAGTGAGTTGATTTGCTTAGATGATATTTGATTCTAAAGATGTAATAAAACAAAATTGTATTCAATTGCAGCATACCAACCTTTAAATGTGGTGCCTGTATTTGTTTAATTTTTTGGGCTTTTTTTTCTTTTTTTTTCCCTTTATTTTAACCTGCGATCTGGCCAGTAACACACTTCCTGGCTTAGGGTGTCTCCATGGGCGTCCGCTGAAAATTTTGAGGGGGGGGGGGGGATGCATCGGCAGCGGCGATACAGTCACATTTAACCCTTTCTTCAAACGCTAGCGAGGGTTAAAAGTGCCCCGCTAGCAGCCGAAAAGCACAGCTAAAACAATGGTCAATTGATGCTTTTTAGCAGCGATTTACTGATAATGCGGCCAGCTGGCGGTGTGAAGTAGCTCTTGAGATAATTCAGCTTCACTCCATGCCCATACCATGCCTAGGGAATGTACAGACCCCCCCTTCAGCACAGATGAACCCCCCTTTATCACAGACCCCTCCATTCAGCACAGATGGACCCCCTTTCAGCACAGACCCCCATTCTGCACAGACCCCTCCATTCAGCACAGATGGACCCCCCTTCAGCACAGACCCCCCCCTTCAGAACAGACCCCTCCATTCAGCACAGACCCCCCCTTCAGCACAGATGGACCCCCTTTAAGCACAGACCCCCCTTCAGCACAGATGGACTCCCCCCTTCAGCACAGACCCCCTTCAGTACAGACCCCCCTTCAGCACAGATGGACCCCCCATTCAGCACAAACCCCCCCTTTAGCACAGACGGACATACCCCCCGACCCCCATCCCATTCAGTACCTCAGATCAGCCATCAGCGCGGCACAGGCAGCAGGTTCCCTCCCCTGTGTACACATAAACACTGGAGGGGGAGGTGGCTTCACTCTGCTCGCTGTGCCTGTAACTTGGAAAATTGCACTCCTTAGGCAATGTCTCTTTAGGTAGCAGAGTCCTTGTACTAATGGCAGCAATAATTTTGGCCTGATACACTGTGATGGCCCTGACAGACTAACTACAGGCCTAATCCAGCCCGAGACTGCTCAGACAGCCCACGGCCGTGAGACTCTTCAACACCTTCTCAATTTTCTGGGGGGGGGGGGGTCAATTGCCCCCCCCCCCTGCCCTATCGAGCGGACGCCTATTGGTGTCTCCTTCCTGGATGGAGGGGCAATGGAGACAACTTTGGATAGCAACATTGTGAATCGGGTAAGAGGGTAGTGTTACACTGGCCATACATGGATTGAAATCTCGGTTGGCTCAGCAGAAACTGGCCGATATTCAAACTGTTAATGGGCAGGCTGAATGTACCAAGTTGATCGATTGATCAACTTGGGTACAACTAGCCTCCCTCCTAGTTAGCAACCCCAACATTCTGACGTTTTAATTTGTTGTTAGAACTTGAAAACCATTTGGTTTTCACTACTTCCGGCACAATAATTTTTATTGTAGAGAAGAAAAGCATAAAATCTTAACAGTCACCCACGCAGGGGTACAGCATAATAACCATAACAAAGAGGTGTGGGCTGGAAAGGCCCAATCAAAGGACTTTTATCAGTATTAACTGTCCACTGGAAAAAACAAAGGTCCATATTGGTCACCAGAGCCTAAGGCTGCATTCACACTTCGGCGTACAAAATCGCTGCGTTTTGTCCTGCGAATTGCGGCGACAAATAGCGGTGTTTTGTACCGCGATTTGCGGCGACAAAATGCCGCGATTGTGAATGCAGCCTTCACCCCCTCTATGGAGATGGTTCACATCTCCTATGCCGAACGCCGAAAGCCGCCTGAAAAAAAGGTCCGAGACTTTTTTCAGGCGGCCGGCGTACGGCGTTCGGCGTTCGGCGTGGAGATGTGAACCATCCCCATAGAGGTGCATGTGTTTTCGTCCCTCTGGCGTCTCGGGGCTGCTGCGGCGTCACACTACAGGCGACAAAACGCCTAGGTGTGAATGGGGGCTAAGGGCCATCCAACAGGGGCACAGGTTGCAGACGTCCTCCCCTTTGCATACGCAATGCGCGCCCCCTGTGATCACTGAGTCACTGAGCTGAGACTCGGGTGATCACAGATTCGTGTAAGGGGCCGGCCCCTTACCATGTGATCAGCTGTCAGGCAATGACAGCTGATCACATGATGTAAACAAAGGATCGGCAATCTTTTTTTTTTTTCTCCGATCACGGCTTGTATACAAGGGACATCGGTCCCGAAGAGGAAGAGGCAATTCTGCCTCATCTGTGCCCACATGCCAGTGCCCACAGTGCCACCTGCCAGTGCCCACAGTGCCACCTATGAATGCCCACAGTGTCACCTATCAATGCCCACCAGTGGTGCCAATCAGTGCCACCTAGTAATGCTTCCTATCAGTGTAACCTACCAGTTCTGATCAGTGCCCATTATTGCCACCCATCAGAGCCCATCACTGCCACCCATCACTGCCACCTATTAGTGCCACTTCTCAGTGCACCTATCAATGCCATTCATTGCCACCCATCAGTGCCACTTCTCAGTGCCCACCAGTGCCGCCTATCAGTGCCCACCAGTGCCACCTTATCGGTGCCCATCAATGCCCATCAGTATCCATCAGTGCAGCCTCATCAGCGTACATCAATGAAGGAGAAAAATTACCTGTTTGCAAAATTTTATAACTAAATATAAAAAAAAAACTTTTGTTTTTTAAATCGGTCTTTGAGACTTGTTTTAACAAAAAATAAAAACCACAGAGGTGATCAAATACCACCAAAAGAAAGCTCTATTTTTGGGGAAAAAATTATAAAAATGTAATTTGGGTACAGTGTTGACCGTGCAATTGTCATTCAAAGTGCGACAGCGCTGAAAGCTGAGAATTGGTCTGGGCAGGAGGGGGGTTTAAATGCCCAAGTAAGCAAGTGGTCCATAAATGAGGTCCATTTTACATTGCCAAATTCGTTGTCTGATCTTTCTTGTTTCATGCTGATGTGTGTATTTGACATTAAATACAGACCTTAATTAGAGTGTGTTTGATTGTGGTCGGTGGAGTCATTTTTCTTGGTATCATGTGACCAGTGGCGATTGTCAGGAGCCGTACAGATTTCTCGGTGTGGGAGCTGGCCCAAGTACTGAAATCCTTCTATGCATACACAAGCTTGGCACTGCTGGCAGGCAACAAAAGAGATTGTTACTGTTTGCTCTTGACAGTGTTATGAGAACAATTGAGGATTACAGCGTTATTAATTCATCCTGAGAAGTATTTCCCTGTTTGATCAAATTACATTCTCCTGCCAGAACTAATGTATGTTTACTGTTGCAAGGCAAAGCACACTGTAGAAATATTCTGCTATATTTTGAACCATTGGGAATTGTAAAACAACTTGTAGAGACTTCCTTCTTTTCATCTGACTTGCTTGCCATAATGATGTTGATTTTCTTTAAAGTGAATCAGTGGCCAGACGATGAAGAATAAAGTATTTACATATTCTGAAAAGACGATAAAGGCACCTAAAAAGAGCCCTTATTTACCTCTGTAGCTGTAGACGTTGTGGGTGATTTCATCACCTACATTTATAATAGAGGCAATGAAACAATAGCTCTTTCCCTACTTCTTTTAGTTTGGGTTTATGAACTTTTATAAAACCAAGTGGCTCATTTTACTTTGCTTTTATTGCAATGCAGTGGTTTAAAGAAAAAGGCTTGCAAATCATAAAAAGTTTCATTAAAACTCCAGGAATACTGTACCGTATTTATCGCGGTATAACGTGCTCCCGCGTATACCGCGCACCCCTAAAGTGACCCCCAATCCTGTGGAAAAAAAGTTATTTTTGTACTTACAGTTTTGGTGTCTTGCGCGGCGGCCTCGTCGGGTCCGGCGTCCTTCTGCGGCTTCGGGTGTCCTCTTCGGCGGGTCCAGCGTCCTTCTGCGGCTTCGGGTGTCCTTCTGCGTCGGGTCCGGTGTCCTCTTCGGCGGGTCCGGTGTCCTCTTCGGCGGGTCCGGCGTCCTTCTGCGGAGTCCTCGCGTCCTCCCCGCTCGTTTCCCGCGCCGAGTTTTGAATACTGCGCCAGCATATACCGAGCGCAGTACACTCGGGCAGGCTCGGCAACTGTCGCGCTCACGTCCTGTACGTCCAGGACGTGACCGCGGAAGCCAAGACTGGCCGACTATACCCGAGTGTACTGCGCTCGGTATATGTCGGCGCAGTATTCAAAACTCGGCGCGGGTATCGGTGTATATCGCGCACCCACGATTTTGCCCTGATTTTCAGGGCAAAAAAGTGCGCGATATACGCCGATAAATACGGTATTTTTAAAAGTTAGTTTGGGCCAGCAGAATTTTCTGTAATGATTTATATGTAAACTCTAGAACAGTGATGGCAAACCTTGGCACCCCAGATGTTTTGGAACTACATTTCCCATGATGTTCAACTACACTGCAGAATGCATGAGCATCATGGGAAATGTAGTTCCAAAAAAAACATCTGGGATGCCAAGCTTCGCCATCACTGCTCTAGAAGAATGCAGAGGATGCTTACATTTTCATTTGTAATCAGTGTAAACATACAGGGGTTGATTTACTAAAACTGGAGAGTGCAAAATCTGGTGCAGCTCTGCATAGAAACCAATCAGCGCCCATGTTTTTTTGTCAAAGGTTAAAGTGGTTGTCAACTCAAATAAAGATCACTGGCAGCCCCTCTGTCCTATCAAGCCATACTACACTGTGTACATGTTTGTATAAAATGATGCCTTTAAATGCATTCTTTCAGTTTGTTTCTGGCCACTCACAAACCTCCAGGGTGCTCTCCTCCCCCAATCTAAGGGCTACAGCAAGAGGGGCTGAGATCCTCCTCTGACATCAGCCGAGGAGGTCACGTGACCACCGTGCTGTACGCTCAGCCATTCCCGCTGTAGCCCTTAGAGCAGGGGAGGATAGTGGTCGGAGGTCACGTGACCGGCCAGATACAAACAGAAAAAAGGTGTTTAGAGGCTTCATTTTATATAATATATACAATTGTGTACATGTACACTGTGTACATGTTTATAATATTTATATAAATATATATAAACATGTACACAGTGTAGTATGCCTTGGTAGAAAAGAGGGGTTGATAGTAATCTTTCTTTAAAGCAGGGGTTTACCCGGAATTTTTTTTTTAATATTAGATTGAGGCGAGTTGTTAGAAGCAAAATCGGGTGTTTTTTTTTTAAATCATTGCCGTACATACCGTTTTAGAGATAGATGTTCTCCGCGGCTTCCGGGTATGCTCTGCGGGACTGGGCATTCCTAATTGATTGACAGGCTTCCGACCGTCGCATACAGCGCGTCACGAGTTGCCGAAAGAAGCCGAACGTCGGTGCGCAGGCGCCTTATAGAGCCGACTCGCAGTCCGGCTTCTTTCGGCAACTTGTGACGCGCTGTATGCGACGGTCGGAAGCCTGTCAATCAATTAGGAACCCTCAGTCCGCAGATAATACCCAGAAGCCGCGGAGAACATCTATCTCTAAAACAGTATGTACTGCAATGATTTTAAAAAACACACCCGATTGTGCTTCTAACAACTCACCTCAATCTAATGTTAAAAATGTGTTTTTTGGGTGAACCCCCGCTTTAACTTTACTGCCAGCTTCTAATCTATTAATCGTGGCAGGAGGGGGAGGGGGGTGCGGAGGAGACAGCTCACACACACAGGAGCTGACAGGCAGGGGGAGAGAGGAGAGCAGCGGAATGATGGAGACATGTCACCTGACAACGGTATCATGGATGACGTCACAACCTATCCTTTTCCAATTAGAGAATGTCTTGTATTTATTGGAACGAATACAAGATGTGTTCAGATTGGAGGACGTGTCGAGCAAGTGGCTTTTTATGTTGACTTAAGAGATGGGAAGTCACTGCAGCACCAGGGGAATATCAAAGGACAAACTGTATTATACACAGACTACAAATACAAATTTGAGCTTCCTCTGCAACCCTCTTGAGGTTATATAAATGTTATGACATTTTATTGACACTGGTTAGTACACCTACCTTGGGCTGTGGTACTTGTTTTTTTAATCATCCTTAATAAGGGTGTGTAGTAGAACAGGTTCTTGGGTAGTGCCACTTGATGAGGCACTTGATTAATAAATGATTTTGTTGGTATCACACAGTTAGTGCATTTCAACATCTTTCTGTGCAAATATCAAGTTTTAAATGTTATAAAGATGTAGTATATTTGGGCCATTATCTAACCTGTATGTAGACAGCAAACCTGGTGAGAACATAGGTTTAAGCTTTGCTGCCGTATCATCTATCTGCAGCCAGATGACCTAGTCTCTGGCCAGGTTCAGGCAAAGACATTCATCTTTTTCTTCAAAACTGGAGGAAATCCTGTCTTTGTTTACAGGGGTACATAGGTATTAGGGCTAAAATGTGTCCATCAAGGTGGGGGTCTCGCAACTTATTTTTTTCAGTGTTTTCCTCTGGACTACAAACAAACCCAGGTAAACTGTTGCCAGTTTTGTCACATAAGAAGAAAATTAATTTCATCCCAATTTCCCAAATACTGTTAGTTCAATTCTCTGGTCCAAAAATCATGCTGGTTGTTAACAATTACAATATTGGGTAATGTAAAAAAAATCAATCAGCTCTTATTGTAAGCCTAGGTTCAGACTAGTGTGATGTGGGAACCAGCACGATTACAGCACCGGTACCCACCTTGCTTCTCTCCCGCGTGGAGTTCACACTCCCCTCTGCGAACCGCTTCGGGTGTCATTACATTGTTAATGACACCCCCAGAACGGTTCACAGATCACAGTGCAAACTGTGGATTCATACAGGAATAGTATCGCATAGGTGAGAGCACCCATGCGATCCGATTCCAGTGTAAGGAAAAAGTCCCTGCACCTCTGTCTGTGCGAATCCAATGCGAGTTCAACCATACAACTGTATGGCTGAACTCGCATTGATCAGAGATCGCACTAGTCTGAACCTAGGCCCCTTCCTAAACCAATTGCAGAATCTTCTTTTTCTTTACAAATTGATGATCCCCTTGTCCTTCTGATTATTATTATTTTTTTTTTAAACCCCTTGAAATATTCCACATTGTTACAACCAAAAACAATGTATTTTATTGGAATTTTATGTAATAGACCAATACAAAGTGGCACATAATTGTCAATTGGAAGGAAAATGATAAATGGTTTTCAATTTTTGTGGTGTGGTGTGCATTTGTATTCAGTCCTCTTTACTCTGATACCCCCAACTAAAATCTAGTGGAACCAATTGCCTTCAGAAGTCACCTAATTAGTAAATAGAGTCCACCTGTGTGTAATTTAATCTCAGTATAAATACAGCTGTCCTGTGAAGCCCTGGGAGGTTTGTTAGAGAACCTTAGTGAACAAACTGCATCATGAAGGCCACGGAACATACCAGACATGACAGGGATAAAGTTGTGGAGAAGTTTAAAGCAGGGTTAGGTTATAAAAAAAAATATCCCAAGCTTTGAACATCTCACAGAGCACTGTTCAATCCATCATCCGAAAATAGAAAGAGTATGGCACAACTGCAAACCTACCAAGACATGGCCGTAGATGAAGGAATCCCCCCACTAAGACGTTGTATTCTGACAGCAGGACTGACCACTCTCAGAATACACTGGTCAACAGCTGCTGATTTACAAAAGTTTTCCAACATTCCCATGCATCAAAAGTTGATCTAACAATCGATTTCTGTTGAACCGGGTCGCCCACTCATGGATCAAAATTTGGTTTTACCCTACTTAACCGAACAAATTTCAAATCATCTATGGCCAGCTTCAGTTCTATTTTCCATCCATTTTGTTTACTTGGTTACCTACCTTTTCTCCCCTTCTAAAACCTCTGTGTCTTTTTACCAAAACTGGTCCCAGTACTTTAGAATGGCTCTACAAGTGTACAGAGTCAATATATGGCCATTACATGTGTCTTTTTATACAGCCTAACTTTTGTTTGCTTTTGCAGCTTTTAGTTGACATTGAGTAGCACTAAACAGAATTTAATCCATTGTCACAGCATACACTTTTATTTTATAATCATCAGCATTGTAAGAACAATAAAAATAATAGTTATTTTTCTAATCTAAGTTTACAAAGAAAAATCTCTTTTCATGTTACGAGTTCTGCCTGTCTGTTGACCATCTCTTTCCACTGTTCCTGGGTTCCCTGCATGCTTTGCAGCTTCTCTTCTGCTGTTTACTTTCAAACTATACCTTAGATTGTAAGCTCCTCGAGGACAGGGTCAGTTGTAAATGTAAAAATACACCATTGTGTTCTGGGTTCAAGTGGAGACTTCCTGTCTAATACCCGGCACACAGTGCGTATGCTGGATGTCGCCTTGGCTACATGCAGTTTATACCGCACATCCAGCAGCCCCACAAGTAAGTGAGGGACATAGTTTGGGTCAAGCTTAGTTTTTTTTTCCTTTAAAATAACAAATATGTTATACTTACCTCCACTGTGCAGTTCGTTTTGCACAGAGTGGCCCGATTGTCCTCTTCTGGGGTCCAACTGCGGCTCTCGCGGCTCCTCCCTGCAATAGATAACCCGCTCTGGGAAGCTCTCGTGGAGAGAGCGAAAATTTGGGGCTCAGGTAAATAAAACAGGGAGAGCTGGGGGCCAGACACTGCAAGGTGTTTTTTCACCTTAATGCATAGGATGCATTAAGGCAGCCCTCAAAATTTCCACTCGCCTACTAGCATTTGGCGAGTGGATTTAAGCTGGGGGCGAGTGATGACAGGGCTGCATGACCAATCTCCCTCCAATCTGTGCCTACACTTAGAGTCCCGATGAGATTGGCGGCCGAAGAGGAAAGGTGCATGCTCGGGAAAAGTAGTCTGGTGAGCCGCGCACAGGCAGAGCAGTACACAGGTGCTCTACTTACATTTCTCATTAAGCCATGGGACCCAACAGTATGACCTCGCTGAGCTTGCCCCCCTCCCCCGGGCCCCGACCAATGTATCTGGAGAGCAGAAAGTAATGAGTGAGGTGGAGGATTGCAAAAATTACCACTCCGGTGCAGCGCTCACTGAAAGTTGCCCTGACATGAGAGCGGCAGCCTTCTAGTTTGTGCAGTTTTCTTCTCCTTGTGCTCTATGTAAGTTTAGCCTGAGCACTGTGAGCAGACTGGTCTCAATGTGTGCTGTGCGCTGTCAGTGTGCGCTGTGCTATGGTGTCAATGGCTGTGCAGTTGTGTGGATCTCAGCGCTGGATTGTACTCCCTCCCGCTGTGCTGCAGCTCCTCTCCTCTCTGCCAGCCTGAATAAAAGGGGGAAGTGGGGACATGCAAGCGTGGAGCCGCACACACAGGCTCCTGATGATGAGATGAATTC
Organism: Rana temporaria; assembly: GCF_905171775.1. NCBI lineage: Eukaryota > Metazoa > Chordata > Amphibia > Anura > Ranidae > Rana > Rana temporaria. The sequence goes on along the minus strand of NC_053490.1, from coordinate 460,955,552 downwards.
GAGAGAGAGAGAAAGAGGATGGATGGGAGTTGCAGAGGAGACAGCAAGAGAATGGGGAAGAGACCCAGTTCTAGTGCCCTGTCCCTCTGGTCTGCCCCCAGTGCCCTGTCCCTCTGGTCTGCCCCCAGTGCCCTGTCCCTCTGGTCTGCCCCCAGTGCCCTGTCCCTCTGGTCTGCCCCCAGTGCCCTGTCCCATTTTGTTAAAGTTGTTGTTGGTAATATTTAATTTTGTAACTTGATTCTGCATAAAACATTGTCATTCAATGAGATAATCTACGAGGGCGTGTTTACGGATGCAATTAGGCACAGGGCAGTGTATGAATTAGGTGGGGCAACTGGTGGCGAGTAACTCTTGAGGCCTGGCTAGTAGCTCAGGACTTGAAATTTTGAGCCCTGCATTAAGGTGAATAAACACAAAGGTTTACAACCCCTTTAACCACTTGCCGCCCGCCGGCCATCAGACGTCGGCTGGGCGGTCTGGGCGGGCGTCATATAACGTCCTTGCCTTCCCGAGCCACTAGGGGGTGCGTGCACGCACGCCCACTGCGTCACTGGTGACCCGATGCGCCTGCCCCGCGGCTGCGATGTCTGCCGGGCACCCGCGATTGCCCAGTAACAAAGCAGGACCGTGGATCTGTGTGTGCAAACACACAGATCTGCGTCCTGTCAGAGAGGAGACCGATGGTGTGCCCCTTGTACAGAGGAACACTGATCGGTCTCCTCCCCTTGTGAGTGCCCTGCCCCCACAGTTAGAATCACTCCCTAGGTAACATATTTATCCCCTTGATCGCCCCCTAGTGTTAACCCCTTCCCTGCCAGTCACATTTATACAGTTTTCACTGCATTTTTATATCACGGATCGCTGTATAAATTTGAATGGTCCCAAAAATGTGTCCAATATGTACGCCGCAATATCGCAGTCACGATAAAAATCACAGCTCGCCGCCATTACTAGTAAAAAATAATTAAAATTCCATAACTCTATCCTCTATTTTGTAGACGCTATAACTTTTGCGCAAACCACGCAAATACACGCTTATTGCGATTTTCTTTCTTTTTTTTTACCAAAAATATGTAGAAGAATACATATTGTCCTAAACTGAGGAAAATAATCGTTTAAAAAAAAAATGGGATATTTATTATAGCAAAAAGTAAAACATATTGGGCCAGATCCACAAAGAAATTACGCCGGCGTATCTATTGATACGCCGCGTAAGTTCTACGATGCCCCGTCGTATCTTTGTTTTGTATCCACAAAACAAGATACGACTGAATGTGGACTCGATCCGACTGACGTACGTCTTAGTACGCCGTCGGATCTTAGGTGCATATTTATGCTTGCTGCTAGGTGGCGCTTCCGTTGATTTCCGCGTAGAGTATGCAAATGAGCTAGATACGCCGATCCTCAAACGTATGTACGCCCGGCGCATTTTTTACGTCGTTAACGTAAGGCTTTTTTTCGGCGTTACGTTACCCCTGGGTCTATGAGGCGTACACAATGTTAAGTATGGACGTCGGGACAGCGTCAAATTTTCCGTCTTTTGTGTAAAACGTTCACGAATAGGGCTTTGCGTAAATTACATTCACGTTGAAATCATTGACTATTTGCGACGTAATTTCGAGCATACGCACTGGGATACCCCCATGGACGGCGCATGCGCCGTTCAAAAAAAAACTTCATTTACGTGGGGTCAAGATGAATTATAAAAAAAAACACGCCCACATCTTAGTCATTTGAATTGCGCGCCCTTACGCCGACACATTTACACTACGCCGCCGTAACTTACGGCGCAAATTCTTTCTGGATACGGAAACTACGCTCTAAGTTACGGCGGCGTAGTGTATCTGAAATACGCTACGCCTGCCTAAAGATAGGCAGATCTTTGTGGATCTGGCCCATTGTTTTTTTCAAACTTGTCGCTCTTCTTTTGTTTATAGCGCAAGAAATAAAAACCGCAGAGGCGATCAAATACCACCAAAATAAATCTCTATCTGTGTGGGAAAAAATGTAATTTGGGTACATCGTTGCATGACCGCGTAATTGTCATTCAAAGTGTGACAGCGCTGAAAGCTGAAAAATGTCTTGGGCAGGAAGGGGGTGAAAGTGCCCAGTATTGAGCTGGTTAAGGTCACAAAACAGTTTGCAGTTTGATCTGACATGCTTAGCTAAGACCTACTTCAGAGGAATAAATACAGAACATGAAGGATGAATCACAGTACCAGGAACTATTTTCCATAGTTATACGTTGGATTAAAACTTTTAGACCCCACCAGTTATTTTCTAGGGCAGGTTTCTATTTCATGGGTAGAATGGGGTGTTGGGGGAAGAGGGATTCAGGGGCGGACTGACCATTGAGTCACTCGGGCACTGCCCGAGGGCCCCATGCCACTAGGGGGCCCCATCCGGGTTGCCAGGCTCAGTAAAACCAGGGACAGTATGTAAAAATCTGTGTTTTTTTTAGATCTGTCCCTGATATGTCCGAAAATGACATGCTTTTAATGTGAATATCCCAAGATTTTAGCTGCCCGCCTCTGCACTACCTCCTGGCGTGGTGGTCATCTGTAAGCCAGAGGGGCCCCATAATCTTCTATTGCCCAGGGGCCCCATGAGTTGTCAGTCCGCCCCTGGAGGGATTTGACTTTTTCCTCGTGTGTCTGACACCCCATAATCAGTACATTTATTTCCACATTAGGAGTTGTTTTTTTTAAATGTATAAACGCAGTTTATTTGAGCATCATGCTTGGTGGAGTTTTTTAATGCTCTATAAATGACGTGGATGTCTTAAGATTGGTCTTTGAATATCCAAACTGTTTTAATTTTAGTGTTTTAATACAAATGGTTTCCAGTAAATTGCTATTTTAAATAACATGTTACTTTTCTAAAAAAAAAAAATCCTTCTCGTTATTGGCTATACAAGATTGTCCAGATTTAATGTTTTGCCGTTCCGGTTCCTTCTGAAATTGTACAAAAGCAGGTATTACGGTCATGTATTACATTCCCACAAACTGGGCGGCTGCTGCTTTTGTCTGCTTGGGTTGTGCAGACCGATCTGCTTGTAAACATTTTTCACTATATGCAGAACAAGTCTTGACTTCCTGCCAGCGGTCAGAATTAGAATTTGGCAGCTGTAAACAGTCAGACATTTCCTCGCCTGCTCCCCTGGGGATGGTAAATGGGAAAGAAGAGTTTCTCTGTGTGACATGAGCTGAGACCATAATTGCTGAACATCATCCACATAGAACAGCAAATCAGCTAACAGTGCATGAATTTCAGAACGCATAACAACGAACTGGGAGAGGAATGGAGGTGTGGCATGTAGTACCCAGCCAGATGTTCTTCTCTGTATTTAAAGTATAAAAACTTTGATTTTAGATACTTTAACCACTTAAGCCCCGGACCTTTAGGCAGCTAAATGCCCAGGCCAGGTTTTGCGATTCGGCACTGCGTCGCTTTAACAGACAATTGCGCAGTCGTGCGACGTGGCTCCCAAACAAAATTGGCGTCCTTTTTTCCCCACAAATAGAGCTTTCTTTTGATGGTATTTGATCACCTCTGCGGTTTTTATTTTTTGTGCTATAAACAAAAATAGAGCGACAATTTTGAAAAAAATTCAATATTTTTTACTTTTTGCTATAATAAATATCCCCCCAAAACATATATAAAAATATACGTATTCTTCTACCTATTTTTGGTAAAAAAAATCGCAATAAGTGTTTATCGATTGGTTTGCGCAAAATTTATAGCGTTTACAAAATAGGGGATAGTTTTATTGCATTTTTTTTTTATTTTTTTTTTTTTACTACTATTGGCGGCGATCAGCGATTTTTTTCGAGACTGCGACATTATGGCGGACACTTCGGACAATTTTGACACATTTTTGGGACCATTGTCATTTTCACAGCAAAAAATGCATTTAAATTGCATTGTTTATTGTGAAAATGACAGTTGCAGTTTGGGAGTTAACCACAGGGGGCGCTGTAGGAGTTAGGGTTCACCTAGTGTGTGTTTACAACTGTAGGGGGGTGTGGCTGTAGGACTGACATCATCGATCGAGTCTCCCTATAAAAGGGATCACTCGATCGATACGCCGCCACAGTGAAGCACGGGGAAGCCGTGTTTACATACGGCTCTCCCCGTTCTTCAGCTCCGGGGAGCGATCGCGACGGAGTGGCTATAAACGAATAGCCGCGCCGTCGTCCTGGAACGCTCCCCGAGGTAAGCCGCACGCAGCGGGGGGGGGGGGGCCCCGATCGGACCCCCCACCCGCTAGAAGGCAAGGACGTATATATACGTCCTTCTGCCTGTACGTGCCATTCTGTGGACGTAAATAGGCGTGCGTCGGGCGTTAAGTGGTTAAAGTGATTGGAAGTCCTCAAGGTTTTTCACCTTAATGCATTCTATCCTTCAGCTACCTCCCCCCCCCCCCTTCTTACCTAAGCCCAACAATCCGATCCAGCGATGTGCACAAGCTCAGTCGCTCCAGCCTCTGTCCCTCTCCTTATTGGACAGATTGATAGCAGCAAGAGCCGTTGGCTCCTGCTGCTGTCAATCAAATCCTGTGACACAGGAGCTGGGCTGAGTCCCGCTGTCTGTGTCAATGAACACAGCAGCAGGACTCGGAAGCAAGCCCACACGGGTGCCCCCATGAAAAGTGGCTTTCCGTGGGGGCACCCGATGAAGGGGTGGAGCCAGGAGTGCTGGCGGGTCACCCAAGAAGAGATGGATCGGGGCTGCTCTGTGCAAAACTGTTGCACAGAGCAGGTAAGTATAACATGTTTGTTATTTTCATTAAAAAAAACAAAGGTTTACAAACACTTTTAAGTTTGCTTCACAATAATATGGTTGGTTTGCAGCGGTAAATGAAGTGGTTAAAAAAAAATAACGGTGCTGCATCTTTGGGATTTCTAGCAAAGCCCATCTTCTCCAGGAATAAATGACACTTAATATAAAACCACACTTACCAGCTGACCCTTAAAGTGGTTATAAACTTCTGAAATGAAATATCCCTCTATAGTGCGTACTTGCCGCAAAATCCAAAGCACCTAGTGTGGTTCCGCTCTGATCTCTCCTCTCTGTGCTATCTGCATGAGTGACTTCTGACCGTCTAAATGGACCCCACATAATCCCAGCTTGCCTCCCCTCCAGCACATAGAAGGTGATTGACAGCCTCAGTTGTGCATGTTTACCTATAAAACTGTGTAGAGGGGGGGGGGTGTCCATTCCCTCTATTTATGTCTTGGGTTACACTAAGCTCTCCGCTCTATCCCTCGCAGTGTGACGTCACATCCTCCGTTGCACAAACGTTATAGCGTATACAAACTATGGGAACAATTTATGGCATTTTTATCTATTTATTTTTTACTAGTAATGGTGGTGATCTGCGATTTTTATCGGCACTGCGACCGACAGATTGGACAATTTTGACACATTTTTGGGACCATTAACATTTATACAGCGATCAGTGCTATAAATATGCACTGATTACTGTATAAATGTCATTGGCATGGAAGGGATTAACACTAGGGGGCGATCAAGGGGCTTAAATGTGTGTTCCCTAGGTGTGTCCTTAGGTAGATTATCACTTGTAGAGCAATCTTATTGCAACGCGCAGTGTTATTTTAATTGGCAAATACATTTCATTAAAAAAACTGAACCTGAAAAAGAGGAGTGGAGATAAGCATAGTAGCAATCAAAGGTTCATTTTGGTTTTTATGCTTTTGTTAGAACACATACAGTTGGATCTCGTTGTTTTTTGCTGCATGATAGGGATGATGTTTGAATTCACTGCTACCTTGGGTTCAATGCACATTTTGCAGGTTTGAGAATCCTGGTCCTAAAAAATGTATGTGACAATTTGCCCAGGAGAATTTTCTTAAATGCATAGCATAGCCTTTGATCTATGGCCAGCAGGCTGAGAAGGGCCAGTAAGGGGGCTTTTGGATAAGCCAGCATCCTCACTATCAAAGAAGGGAACAGAGCCGCCAAAGTATCAGTGTATTAGAAATTGTTGTAGAATATTCTGGACATGTCGGAAAAAACAAATCTTTTGGGCTGCGGTTACTCTGTTCATTGATATATTGACCGCTGTGGTAGTGCCCCTAAGTATGGAGGTTTGCTTACTTGGCCTGGGGAGATCCCTCGCCCCTCGCAGGGCACTTAGAACCCTTCTTAGCCTACTTCTATTTCATCCTAAAATGGAAATCAAAGGAGGCCCCCCACTACCGTGATCTTTTTGTAATCCTTGATTAATGCTGTGTTACCTTTATATAAGGCTATTTACCTCTCTAGTGGATGCCCCCACAAGTTCTCCAAAGTGTGGGATATTTGGCTTGACTTCCCCTTGACTGCCACATCCTAAAACACTAGGTTCCCCCAGAAATGGTTGAGGAAAATGCTCTTGGGGATATTGTAGTTTACATATTAATCATATGTTTTGAGGGGGGTTTGAACTGGGGTATGCTCTGAGCCTCTGTTTTATGCTTAAAATGACAAAACCCCCAAAAAATTTAAAATTGTTGTTGGGAAAGCTGGTAAATTGCATAGGGCGAGATGAGGGTCACTAGGGAAACTAGTCTATCTGAGCAGAAGTTCTCCTCTTCCCCTCCCTCCCTGCAGTCATCTGAGACACGTCACAGGTCCCAGAAGACTGCAGGAGCATTAACAAAGTGCAGCTTGTGCATGCGCAGAGGGCAGTTGTGAAGACGAAAGCAGCATAGTTGGCTACCCACAGTTAGGATGCCGGCGCCGGGAATCTGAAGGCTAGTGAAGAACTAGCCAGGGTTATGATAGCGCTGGATTCCAGGAGAGGTAAGTGTCCTTTTTATTAAAAGTCATCAGCTGCTGATTTATTTTTTCTCCAGAGTGAACCTTCTCTTTTTTTTATACCATATATACAGCACTGCCTGACTGCTTGTTACTTTGTTGTCTTAAACTAGGTTACGGGGAGCTCTGGTAAGCTGTACACCTGCTACAAGGCATGCCACTACTGTTCCTGTCCTGCCTTCACTTTCTTAGTGCTCAGGAGGAGTGACAGCATGCTGGTAAGTAATATATGTACAGTATACCAGGCGACAAATGGAAAACTGCATTTAATACCAGGACAGGACATGCAAAGATGCAAATAATGAATAATATATTTATCATTGGCAGTAAAGACAACTTTTTCCATGTCCTGTGGTGAATCATTATCCATGGGACACCTGCATATCTCAAGCAATGGGTGAACAGCTTCTGAAAAGTTATCTGAAGAGATTTCTTTATATATAATGCAAGTGGCTTAAACCCAATTTCATAAAAAAAATCATAAAGTAGTACTTTATACAAGTTTTGTACAAGTTTAAGAACATTTAAATAGGCACTATGGGAAGCTATACTAAAAAGCCAAAAGTTTGTGGATACCTGACCATTACACCAAATTATTTAGTTCATTTGCTTCCAGTGAAGTGTACTGGTGATGCTGCAGCATTCTGTACAAACACATTTTACACATTCCTGTACTTACAATATTGTGTAAACATACTGATGAAGTCCGTTTTCTGTTCGAGCCGCAAAACCATTGTGACATTTAAAACGAATATAACACTGCATATATTGTTTCTTACCTTAAAGCGGTGGTTCACCCTCATTACCAACATTTTAGCATTAAATTAGGCATAGTAGCGCGAGCTACAGTATGCCTGTATTTATTTTTATAGCCCCGTACTCACTGTGCAATCGTATATAGAAGATTCCGACTCCCCGCGGGGAATGGGCGTTCCTATCCAGAGGGAGGATGATTGACGGCCGGCTATGGCACGTCACGCTCCCCAAAGATAGCCGGAGTAGGTCTCGGCTCTTCACGGCGCCTGCGCACAGACTATGCGCAGGCGCCGTGAAGTGCCAAGTCCTATTTCGGCTATTTCCGGAGAAGCGTGACGCGCCATAGCCAGCCGTCAATCATGCTCCCTCTGGATAGGAACGCCCATTCCCCGCGGGGAGTCGGAATCTTCTCTATACGATTGCACAGTGAGTACGGGGCTAAAACAAATAAATACAGGCATACTGTAGCTCGCGCTACTATGCCTAATTTAATGCTAGAAAAAAAAATAGTTTTATTAGGGTGAACCCCCTCTTTAAAGTGGAAGTAAACCCTCCTATTGTTTTCAGCCAAGGAAGTGCCCATCTTGACCTCTGTTTAATCTGCAACTGCCATGATGCTGTACATGTGACCTGTTATGAAACCAGCCATTGGATGGTTTGGCAGTTTGGTTGAGAGCACAAACAAATGTGACAGCTAGCATTTCCGGCATGCCGGGAATGTTCACTGTTTTTGTAACTATGAAATTGAAGGGTTTACTTCCACTTTAATGCTATATACAGGATCGTGCAGTCAGCTGTCAATCTGAACAAAAAAAGGATGTAATGTAATGTAACACACATGATATAGGAGTCTCTGTTGCCTGTCTATCTTATTTCACTCCTTTTGCATTAAAACATTTACGGTCAGTCAGTGACTCATACCTGCGCTTGCCGACTCTGTGGTGCTGGGCTCTGTGGTTCCGGTGGTGCTGGGCTCTGCGGTGCTGAGCTGTGTGGTGCTGGTCTCTGTGGTGCCGGGCTCTGTGGTGCCTGTTGGTGCTGGGCTCTGTGGTGCTGGGCTCTGTGGTTCTGGGCTCTGTGGTTCCGGTGATGCTGGCTCTGTGGTTCCGCTGGTGCTGGGCTCTGTGGTGCTGGGCTCTGTGGTTCCAGTGGTGCTGGCTCTGTGGTTCCGGTGGTGCTGGGCTCTGTGGTGTTGGCTCTGTGGTTCCGGGGGTGCTGGGCTCTGTGGTACTGGCTCTGTGGTGCTTCTGGGCTCTGTGGTGCTTCTGGGCTCTGTGGTGCTTCTGGGCTCTGTGGGGCTGCTGGGCTCTGTGGTGCTTCTGGGCTTTGTGGGGCTGCTGGGCTCTGTGGTGCTTCTGGGCTCTGTGGGCGGGCTGGGGCCTGTGGCGTCACTGTGAAAATGATTAATGCCAGCACGCACAGGCTGAGTGATATCAAATGCACTCCGCCTGTGAGAGAAGGCGCCGTACAGAGAAAGCAGCAGCTGTAGTAGAGAGAAAGCCGCTGCTTCATCTGTACGGCGCCTTCTCTCACAGGCGGAGTGCATTTGATATCACTCCGCCTGTGCGCGCCGGGACATAAAAAATGTAGCGGCTGAATCCCACCACTGGTCACAGTGCACCTCCTGGAGCCGCAGCAAAGGTTCAAAAGAGCCGCATGCGGCTCCGGAGCCGCGGGTTGCTGACATGGTGTAGGGTAACTCAAGGGGCCTCCACACAGCCCTGTCCTCAACCCAGGTAAACACTTTTGGGATAAACGGGAACACCAATTGCGAGCCAGGGCTTCTCATCCAACTCCCAGTCTCACAAATCCTCTTTTGGCTGAATGGGCACACATCTGGGATGGCATGATGCCATCTCCTTGTTCAAGCACCAACAGCATCAACATTTAAGATTAGACAGGTGTGGATGGTATAGCGGTGAGGGAGTGTGGCTTGTTATGTATGCATGGGGTGGTTTATGTGCAGACTCTGTATGGGCACTAAATAAGCAATGTGACAATGTCTCTTTAAGGTATCGCCTGACAAAAACTTTTTTCTTTACTGGAAAATGTTGGAAAGGTTTAAAACCACTTTTGGGTTTTAGTGTTCTCTGTGTCCCTATTTGGGAGATTTCCCTTTGTTTACGTTACCAGATTCTTTGAATCCTTTATACAACAATATTACTGGGACAAGAAGAGAAGGGAAATCTCCTTGATGAAACCTTATACAGCAGTACAAACTTGATTTCAAAACTATAACAATAAAAAAGTGTTTTAGACTTAACTCCACCACATTCTCTAAATATACTACGTAAACAGAAATTAAAGTGTGATTAGGAACACTCCAGTGACAATCTAAAATATATTTTTTTTTTTATCCAAAAGAAAAGTTTATTGAAGCACTGGTAAAAGCTTACATACATCGAGAAAATACAATCTAAAATATTTAACATGTTACATATTTTATTACAAACAAAATGCAAAAGAAACATATGAAAATTCATAAAATACACATATATTTACCAATAATTAAAAACAACTGGACAACACCTCTGCCCCTTGTATGACTGGGTGTTTTGTACATTAAAACGGAAGACCTATGTATCCAGAATGATAAGGTCAATTTTCTATTCCACATGTAACATTACTGGGTCCCAACATCCATTGGACTGAGCAGAAATTGTCTTATCTTTAATTATATAATCACAGATCCTTCCATAGACATTATCCAAAGGGATGGTACAGATGAATTATTCACCTTTTGGATAGGTATGAAATGGGTAATATGAATAAACGCCTAATTCAAAGCACCTAGATGATTGGTGGATCATACTTCAGGCCAACAAACTGGTAACCCCAACGCTAGGGATAATGTTTCACTGTGGACTAAACCATGGACCTAACCAACTCCACTTAAGTACAGCAGGAGGGGTAACTAACTGGTCATGCCTTGCTCAAGTAATAAGGACATTATTAGCCAATGATGGATACACAAGAAAGTGCCTCTTTCACATAATCCAACAATAAGGCTCAAAACGACTGTGTTTCCCCCGAAAGTAAGACATCCCCCGAAAATAAGACCTACTTACAGTTTTGCCTCTCGCTGAAATATAAGGCATCCCCCCGAAAATATGACCTCCCTGATAATAGGGCCTCCCCTGAACATAAGGCATCCCGATTAGAAGGCCCCCGAAGCTACTGCAACTTTGTACCATGGACCGCAGCGGCGGGCGCCGCCGCGCAGCTCACTATTGGCCGCAGCGCAGACGGAGCATCAGAGAGCCCACGCCGCTGCCAGGACATGCTGCTGCCTGCTGCTAGCTCTGCCCTGACGGAGTCTGGCCAACTCACAATTGGACAGTGAGTAGCGCAGAGCAGGAGTCGGGTTCAGAGGTGACTGAGGTAGGGGGGAAATGTCTGATAAAGGGGTGGGGGGATGTCTGGTGAAGGTGTCCACTGGCACAGGGGTGGGGGAGGGGGATCACTTAAAATTACATTTGTTCAACAATAAATGTGTACTGTATTCATCTTCATGAGAAAATAAGACATCCCCTGAAAATAACACCTAGCGCATCCTTGGGAGCAAAAATTAATATATGACACTGTCTTATTTTTGGGAAAACAGGGTAGTATATGCAACTTTCTATCTGTCAGGGCAAATGTGATCATGGGACAGTGCAGTTGTCACTCAGGGGCTAGGACACTGGCTGTGTGAATGGTGGAAAAGCTTCTTGAGTGGAGGAGGTAAAAAGTTGGACAGTTGGTCCAGAACTTCCCATGTACAAAGTAGTAAGAGTGCAACACCTATCTCTTAGAGGGTAGGACATGCGCTGTGGCTACCCAAAATAGTAGAAAGGCTAGAATATAATGAGTTGGACCGTTGGTACAGGACTTTGGGGCAGATCCTCAAAGAAATTACGCGGCGTATCTCTTGATACGCCGCGTAATTTCGAAGTTTGCGCGTTGTATCTTTGTTTTGGTATCCACAAAACAAGATACGACGGCATCTGTGTTAGATCCGACAGGTGTACGTCTTCGTACGCCGTCGGATCTTAGATGCAATTTTTCGGCGTCCGCTAGGTGGCGATCCCGACGTAATCCGCGTCGAGTATGCAAATTAGCTATTTCCGACGATCCACGAACGTACGACCGGCCGTCGCATTTTTTTACGTTGTTTCCGTTCGGCTTTTTCCGGCATATAGTTAAAGCTGCTGTATGGTGGCGTACTCAATGTTAAGTATGGCTGTCGTTCCCGCGTCTAATTTTGAAAATTTTACGTCATTTGCGTAAGTCGTCCGTGAATGGGGCTGGACGCCATTTACGTTCACGTTGAAAACAATGACGTCCTTGCGACGTCATTTGGAGCAATGCACCCTGGGAGTTTTTATGGACGGCGCATGCGTAGTTCGTTCGGCGCGGGGACGCGCTTCATTTAAATGAAACACGCCCCCCTACCCACCCAATTTGAATTCCGCTGCGAGAGATACACTACGCCGCCGTAACTTACGGCGCAAATTCGTTGAGGATTCAAACCAAAGCCAAGTAAGTTACAGCGGCGTAGCGTATCTTACATCTGCGCCGGGCGCAGCGGATGTATGTGGATCTGCCCCTATGTGTGCAAAGTGGTAAGGTACGATGTCTAGGGAGCAGATCACTGGCTAACCAGAATGGTAGAAGGACTTGCTGAGTGTAGGAGGTAACGAGCTGGACAGTTGGTCCAAGGCTTTCCGTTTACAACGTGGTAAAGTGCAATGCCTATTTCCCAGGGGATATGGAACTGGCTGTGGCGGACCAGTATGATAGTAGGGCTAGTTCAGCACAGGAGGTAATAAGCTTGACAGTTGGTCCAGGGTTTTCCATATACAAAGTGGTAGGTTACAGTGCAGGGTAGGGACAGAGGGCCAAATCCTCAAAATCGTAGCCTAACTTAATTTTTCCCATTTAAGTTACACTGGCGGGAAATTTCTACCTAAGTGCCCGATCCACAAAGCACTTACCTAGAAATTTCACGCAGTGTAACCTAAATTCTCCCGGCGCAAGGCGGTCCTGTTATCCAGGGGGCGATGACAATTTAAATGAGGCGCGCTCCCGCGCCGGCCGTACTGCGCATGCTCGTGACGTCATTTTCCCGACGGGCAGCGTGCAAAATTACATTACGCCGGGCTTTGTGGATTGCGACAGGACAATAAAGTTACGCACCGAAAAATAAAATTCAAAATTTAAAAAAAATCGCGGCGATCGAAAAAAAGGTCTGTTTTTACAAGGTGTAAACAGTTTACACCTTGATAAAGCAGCCCTAATTTTACGTATGCAAACGTAAACTTACGCAGAAAAAACAAAGCTGAAAAGCTTTGTGGATCTCCGTAATTCCTCATTTGCATATGCAAAGCGGCATTTCAATGCGAAATGCCCCCAGCGGCGGATGCGGTACTGCATCCTAAGATCTGACAGTGTAAGTCTCTTACAGATGTCGGATCTTCTGCCTATCTTTGGAAAACTGCTTCTGAGGATCAGTTCCAAAGATAGGCACAGGGATACGCAGACTGAACAGCAGTTCCGCCTGCGTATCCCTTTTGAGGATTTGGCCCAGAGTTCTGTGCTCAGCATAGGTGTAAAGTGAAGGTGTACATTTCGGCAGGTCTGCTCAAAGAGCTTTTTAAACCTCTAAAAAAGGCAGCTGGTAAGGCACCAAGCAAAGCCAGAGACTGTCAGGGCTTTGGTGGTCCTCATGAACTCACATACTATACCTCTTCTAAGAATGATAGTGTTCAGGGCTAGACTGAGACCAAAATTTGGCCCTGGACTTCATACAGACCGGCCAGGGCTCAAGTCCTGCGGGAACGCGTGGGAACGGAGTTCCTACACTTATTTCACAGCAGGAACGCAGTTCCCTTTGCAGGACTAGAGCAGCCGAGCTGCCCGAGCCGATCCTTCACTAAGCGGCGATGCCCAGCTCGATTGACTGTCAGGGGCAGGCGAACCTTAGTAATCCTTTATGTTACTGGCCGCTTCCTGTATATGGATTCATCGGGTAGTGTGCGGGTATTCAGTCACTTCCTCGATGCCGCAATGTCTCCTGGGAGCTTTTGTCATTGTTCCCAGGAGATATTGTGGAGGTCTGCCGCGAGTTATCGTGGGATTTAGAAATAACTTGCGGTTTAGTAGTTATGCATATCAGCGTATCATTTTTTTTTTTTTTTTTTGGTGGCGGAGTGGATCTTGGGTGGGAGTTCCCACACTTTTTTCCCCAGGACTTGACCCCTGAGACCGGCCCACTTTAAGTTTGCAAACAAGCACAAAAACAGTATTCAAAACTATACGCAATTGTGCAAACAAAAACATAAGTAGCATAACATAAGGAGTCCTCACTCACCTCGTTTATTATTTCACTTATTCTCTTCTGTATTTTTCTCATCCTTCTCACATCACTGCATAAAGTGGATGGCGAGCTGCACAGCCATTACTTTGACAGGCTGCCACTGAAACCGGCCCACTGAGCCATCGGCCCACCGGGAAACTCCCTGTAGTCCCTATGGCCAGTACATGCCTGATAGTGTTCCGAATTTTACCTGTAGTATACAAACTGGCAGCATCAAACATTTATAAAAAAACATGCTATTGCTGACCCTAAAACACTCTTTTCATTATTCTGTAATCCAGTAATTCCAGTTTTATGAAGGGGTTGTTCTGTGCTATTCTATTATTTAAACCGCCAGGCTATATTTAGAAGTTTGATTTTGTGCCGTAAACCTAATATCCTTTACCTCTGTATGCCTAAGGCAATATGGTATAGCTCTTTTGTTATGACCTGTTATAATTTGTTAATATTGTGCTCTATGCCGTGCCTGGCAATAGTCATCAAGCTAATGAAATAATTCTCTTCCACGTGATATAGTAAATAAGCCAGGCTCAAGGGCTTGATCAATATAGAATTAATGTGAATACATCATTCAGACATCAGATTCTTCCTGCGTATAATATCAGTGTAATTTAATGCCATAAGTAAGACATTAAGAAATGCTGTTAAAAGAAAAATCGGAGTTCATTAGGGCCATTTGGCTGGCCTCATTGACAGCCGTTGCTATGGTGACAGGGTGAATAACCGCTCCATTTGTGTCAACCTAAAACATAATGGTAGCCATGAAGAGAAAGTCCAGCTGCAGTATGTCATCAGTCTGGAGCCTGGATCCCAGAGAACCAGTGAACCAACAAATCCTTACAGATGGCGTATTGTTATTTCTGCCACAAAATAACTGTAAAATACAACAAACTGACCACATATGTGGGAACTAAACTCCTCCAAGACCCCACAAGAAAACATTCCTGTCTATAGGAAGAATAAATTGTTCTATAGTACCAGCCCTTCATGCAAATCCTTAGTTTTAAGGACTACATCACTCAACTGATTCTTTATTCTTTCATGTCTTATATCTGTGTGTACAGAAACAAATATTTTTAATTGATTGTAACTGCTGTTTATGTACAGTGCAGCTCACAGTAGCCTCAGAAAATAAACAGAAATGTCTGCATTTTCAGTTATCAGAAATAATAGCATTTTATATGTATTTAAATGAATAAAATCCTTATTTAAAGGGGAGTTCCAGCCAATATTTATGTTTATTAAAAGTCAGCAAAAAAGTGTAGCTGCTGGCTTTTAATAAACAGACACTTACCTGCTCCAGCGTTCCAGCGACGCGCCGGCCGGGGCTCCGCTCCTCTTCCCCCCTCGCCGGCCGGCGTCTTCATTGTCACTGTGGGCACCCGGCCGTGACAGCTTTCAGCTTCACGGCCGGGCACCCACTGCGCATGCGCGAGCAGCACTGCGCATGCGCGCGCGGCCTGGCGCTGCGCTGTTTGATTGGACAGGCGATCGCCTAGGACCTGTCACGTGTCCTAGGCGATCGCCTACAGGGAGGGGCTGCCAAAAGGCAATTAAGCTTAATCGCCTTTGCAGCCCACTCGGCGGAAGGAGGAAGTGGGACAGGAAGTCCCCTTCTCCTGAAGCCCCCACTCCCCCCCCAAAAAAATGACATGCCAAATGTGGCATGTAAGGGGGTGAGGAGTGGGATAAGCGGAAGTTCCATTTTTGGGTGGAACTCCTCTTTAATTAGAATTATGGTAAATATTCAAATGAAATGTATGAGCATATGGGAAGCATTTATGTATGTTTTATTTTTGTTTGTTTTTTCACTTTTAAAGACTCATTCTACCCAAAACTGATATTCACTTGTTGGGTGATTACCAACAGGTTAACCACTTAAGGACCTTGGCTGTTTTTCAGATTTGTTTTTTTTTCAAGATTAAAATCGTTTTTTTTTTGCTAGAAAATTACTTAAAACCCCCAAACATTATATATATATTTTTTATAACACCCTAGAGAATAAAATGGCGGTCATTGCAATACTTTTTGTCACACCATATTTGCGCAGCGGTCTTACAAGCGCACTTTCTTTGGAAGAAATTCACTTTTTTTAATGAAAAAATAAGACAACGATAAAGTTAGCCCAATTTTTTTAGATTGTGAAAGATAATGTTACGCCGAGTAAAATGATACCCAACATGTCACGCTTCAAAATTGCGCCCGCTCGTGGAATGGCATCAAATTTTTAAAATTAAAAATCTTCATAGACGACGTTTAAAAAATTCTATAGGTTGCATCTTTTGAGTTACAGAGGAGGTCTAGGGCTAGAATTATTGCTCTCGCTCTAACGATCGCGGTGATACCTCACTTGTGTGGTTTGAACACCGTTTTCATATGCAGGCGCTACTCACGTATGCGTTCGCTTCTGCGCCCGAGCTTGTCGGGACGGAGTGATTTAAATTTTTTTTTTTTTGTTTTCTTATTTATTTTTATTTATTTTATTAATTTTACACAAAAAAAAAAATGGGTCACTTTTATTCCTATTACAAGGAATGTAAACATCCCTTGTAATAGAAAAAAGCATGACAGGTCCTCTTAAATATGAGATCTGGGGTCAAAAAGACCTCAGATCCCATATTTAGACTTCAATGCAAAAAAAAAAAATATATTTTGTCATTTGAAAAAATGACAACTAGAAAATATTGCTTTTAGAAGCATGGGCGGAAGTGACGTGTGACGTTTTGACGTCACTTCCGCCCTGCTATGCTATGGGGACGGGTGGGGGCCATCTTGCCCTCACTCGTATCCCAGCCAAGGAGAGGAAAGGATCCGATCGCCTCCGCCGCTGCCGACGGCTCCGGTAAGCGTATGCTCAGAATCACGTCGCAAATACTCCCTACGAAACTACGTTGGCTCAATGCTTTCGACGTGAACGTAACCTACCCCAGCCCCATTCACGTACGCTTACGCAAACGACGTAAAATACGACGGCTGTTCTGTCGTCCATACCTTGCATGGGCTGCGCCACCTATAGAGGTGTTTTATCTTTACACCGGCGTATGTCTTATGTTAACGGCGTAGCTTACTGCGACAGGCGTACGTACGTTTGTGAATCGGCGTATCTTGCTCATTTACATATTAGACGTGTAAATACACGTACACGCCCCTAGCGGCCAGCGTAAATATGCAGCCAAGATACGACGGCGTAGGAGACTTACGTCGGTCGTATCTTGGCAACAGTGAGGCGTATCTCAGTTTAAGAATGCGCGCAAAGATACGATGGCGCTCATTCGGATTTGCGACGGCATATGTACTGATATCTGGCTATATGTGCCCAGTTCACACCACAACACTGGTATCCCGTGCAGATTTTTTCTGCACAGCAACTGACATGACAGAAACATTGGTGTGAATGGGGCACATAACTGACGTGCATGAAAACTGATGTAAACTGATGTCCCTGTAAGTGAAATCTGTGCAGTTTTCCCATCAGTCTTCATGCAGGTATGGTGTGAACTTTACCCATAACAACTTGCTTCTTGAGGCTGCCATTTGCTGAGGACCAGAGCCCCCAAACAGCAGTAAAACATAAAGTGGAACTAAACCCACTGATTTAAAGTGAAAGAAAAAACCCTCCTATTGTTTTCAACCAAGGAAGTTGCCACCATGGCCTCTATTTAATCTTCAACTGCCATGAGGCTGCACACATGATCATTTATGACACCAGCCATTAAATGGCTTGACAGTTTGGTTGAGAGCACAACCAATGTGACAGTTGGAATTCCCGGCATGGCGGGAATGTAAATGTTTTTTGAAACTGTTAAATTGATGGGTTTCCTTACGCTTTAACGGTTTCAAAAACAGTTACATTCCTGGAATGTTGGGATTGCTAACTGTCACATTTTCTTGTGTCCTCTACCAAACTGTCAAACCATCAAATGGCTGGTGTCATAACTGACCACATGTGCAGCACAATGCAGTTTAAACAGAAGCAACTTCCTTGGCTGTAAAGGGTTTAATTCCACTTTTAGGCTCCTTTCACACGAGAGTCTGTTCTGCCGCAGTTAAAATCATGTTTTGTTATTTTTTGAAATTCAGCGAATCCTGGCTCAGCATTCACTTGCAGTTGTACAATGCGATTATCTGTTTTTCTTTCCTTGTTGCTATCTGCAGGTGAAATAGTACACTGCGATTATCTGCAGTTATGTGCAGATAGCCGCACATAGCTGCAATAAATCGTTCCTGGACGCAGTCAAATTCATTTTTTCTAACCGCACCCCATGTAACAATACTGTTACTAAACGCAGTGTGTGAATGGAGACATAGGAAAGCATTGTCTGAGTTTAGCTGTGGTAGATAACTTGATCTTTACGCAGCTAAAAGCTGAATTCTATCTGCCGGTGTGAAAGGGGCTTAAGGCTGTTAGCAGATCGGCCTTTACAAACTCAGCAGTGCCTAAAATGGGAGAGCGACTGAGCATGTGCAGAGCAGAGTGAAATTGGTGTATTACTGGTTTTTAAACAGTATAGATACTTCTTTTTAATGTTTTCTATAGCTGTACCTGCAAAATTATCCACCCTGAAGTGATCTAGCAGGACTTCATTTTCTGACTAAAGTTCCACTTCAATCAATCAATGGTAGGTGTCATAGATGTTCAGGTACTCCAATGTTGAGGTCTCCTCTCGATAATGGCAAACTCCATTCTTTATTAAAAAGAAGAAGGTAGGGGGCGCTCACTGACTGAATAATTATGTAAGTAAATGGGTGAACAGTAGGATAATTGATTAAATAAAAACAGATCAATTAATAAAATGTCCAAACAAATCCAAAACATGCAATTCCAGTGCAAAAGTAAACCAAGTGGACAAGTGGAAAAAAAGAGGTGAAATAGGCAATCAGTAACCTATATAAGACAGGTGGATAAAAATCCAGTAAATAAATAAATAAATAAATATATAAATGTGCAACTGACAACAATCAATGTGCAAAAGTGGAAAAGTCTGGTACAAAATAAATTTTTCTAAAAAGTTCATATTTCATAATGATGTGCAATAAACTCCAAAAGTGCAAGCAGGCACTTCACAGGATCACCGTGATTACAAAAGTGCAGGTGCTGTTTCTTCCCTTGCAGGTGCTAAAAACAGTTTCCCCCAGCCTCTCACCTTAATAGGCTAAAATAAAAGCCTTGCTGCAATATCTCTTTAGGACTGATTACTGCTCTCTCCTCATTGCTGTCCCAGCTCCTGATTTCACATGCACAGCAGGCTTACACACACAAGTTACTGGTGTGATCTAATAACCCATAGATCCACAGCTCCAAACACAGCCAGCCTCCTCACATCAGCTCACTCACAGCAGTTACCTCAGAAGTTCCTCCTTCACAGTCCTCTCCTGGGATAAAAATAGCGGCGCTATACCACCACCGCACATACTGCCCCAGTGTGAAAGGGGCCTTAGTGAACAAACAGCATTGTGAAGGAACACACCAGGACAGGTCAGGGATAAAGTTGTGGAGAAGTTTAAAGCAGGGTTAGGTTATAAAAAAATATCTGAAAAGATCTGGGCCCCCCCTTTCCTGACCTGCAAGGCTGCATGCTCAGATAAGGGTCTGGTATGGATTTAAAGCAGGACCCCACGCGTTTTTTGTTTTTTTTTTGCTGTGGAGTTCCCCTTAAAATCTAAACCAGACCCATAGGGCCTGGTATGGATTTTGGGGGGAACCCCATGCCGTTTTTTTTTTCCCCTAATTCTGTCATAGCGTTCCCCTTAACCAAAAACTTGGTGACGCAGAAGGAAGACCACCCGCGACTCAGAAAAAGGAAAAGCAGTTACGGATACTTTTTTTTTGCTGCTGGAAAAAAAGATTCAAATAGCCCCCCCCCCCAAAAAAAAGAACCACTGCTGACGCAGAAAGTGGAAACACCTGCGACGCAGAAGGGGGGGGGGCAGCAATTATGCCCTAAATATTCTTAGTGCTGCTGCACCGCTGAAAAAAAAAAATAGTATACCACTGTACTAATAATTGCTACTGCAAAAAAAAAAAAAGATTAATGAAAAAAAAAAAAAGGAGTGGTGACACAGAAGTGTTGTACACACCAACACTCATTGGCACCAAAACACTGTGTTTTTCACACTACACTGTATTCTATACACTGCACTATATACTCTGCACTGCACTGTATTATATACTCTGCACTGCACTATATACTCTGCACTGCACTGTATTATATACTCTGCACTGCACTATATACTCTGCACTGTATTATATACTCTGCACTGCACTATATACTCTGCACTCTATTATATACTCTGCACTGCACTATATACACTACGCTGCCTGCACTGTGTTATATAGTCTACACTGACTGCACTGTATTATAAACACTACACTGACTGCACTGTATTATATATTCTACACTGACTGCACTGTATTATATACACTACACTGACTGCACTGTATTATATATTCTACACTGACTGCACTGTATTATATACACTACACTGACTGCACTGTATTATATATTCTACACTGACTGCACTGTATTATATACACTACACTGACTGCACTGTATTATATATTCTACACTGACTGCACTGTATTATACACAATCCTGGCTCTCACAGCACATTGCTCTGTGATTGGCCAAAGCATACAGGTGCATGCTTTGGCCAGTCAGCAGCCATCAATTCTGAAAGTTTTATGGTGCAAGAAGCTTAGTTACCATATTTATCGGTGTATAACACGCACAGGCATATAAGAGGGAAGTTTCAGGAAAAAAACTTTCCACAGCCCCCCTGCGTATAACACGCAGGCACAGTTTACCCTCTATTTTCAGGGTAAAAAAGTGAGTGTTATACGCCAATAAATACAGTAATTCCCCAGCATGTATTTTATTGGTGTATTGAGCTGGTGTCTCTATTTCACTTGGGATGAAGTAGGTGGAGTTGTGTGAAATAATGCAGATTGCACTTGCCATTGTGCCCATTCTCTTACTATGGACTGTTAAGCTATGCATTGGCACCCTAATTTATCTTCTTAATTCACCTTCATGTGGCAAATGTCACTCATAGAAACGTTTATGAAAAATGTTTAAAAGATGCAAGCCAAAGTATGAGATGGAAAACAGAGCCCCAGAGGTGAATTGAATTTTCCCACGAGCAAAGTTCTCATATATGTATCTTTTTAAAGCTAAAAATAGTTTTATTAAAATGTATTTGGAGAATTTGGCAGGTCTGTCAGAAATGTAGGTGAGTCAGAGGTATGCATGGCATCTGTGTCAGAACCAGCCTGTGTGATTAATTATTTTTAATTATCATTTCCTGGTACCTATTTATCAAGTTCTTTGGCCAAAGACATAAACTGAAATAGACAGTGACAGAGGCATTATAGGTTGAGTTTGGGTAGGATGTCATGATTATCATTCTTACTTATATTGCATGTTTACCATCCCTGTTACACATTCCTTCATTTATGCTGCAGATGATTTATGATTCTGTTTGTTCTATATTGTATTATGCCTTAGGCCTTGTACACACGAGCAGACATGTCCGATGAAAACGGTCCGCGGACCGTTTTTATCGGACATGTCTGCTGGGATATTTTGGTCTGATGTGTGTACACACCATCAGACCAAAATCCCCGCGGACAGAAAACGGGGTGACTTAGAAGACACCGACATTCTCTGACACGGGAGTTCAATGCTTCCACGCATGTGTCGAATCAATTCGACGCATGCGCGGGATTTCGGGCCAGCGGACATGTCCGATGAGTTGTACTAACCATCGGACATGTCCGACGGACAAGCTTCCAGCGGACAAGTTTCTTAGCATGCTAAGAAACTTTTGTCCGCTGGAAACCTGTCCGCTAGGCTGGAAAACTGTCCGGTAGGCCCTACACACGGTCGGACATGTCCGCGGAAACTGGTCCGACGGACCAGTTTCAGCGGACATGTTCGGTCGTGTGTACAAGGCCTTAAAGTGTGTGAATTCCAAGCAGAAAGGAAGCCCCATATCGAGCCCCTACTATGTGAAACCATTTGTAGTGAACAGTGGCCCTTCAACCATTTTTCAATTGTAGCCCCACATTTTCTCAGCAGTTGGCTCTGCAAATGAAATCCTGAATTTCAACCTTAAAGCCAACCATACAATGATCGAAATCTGCTCAACCAGTTGAATTTTGATCTATGTATGGGCAAGGTGGTTGTACAGAAGCTGATCTACTGATCAACCTCTGTACAACCGCCTTGTCAGATTTTTGCTGTAAGCAACAGCACTGATCAGTTTATGCTGATGACAAGGAACTCTCCCCCACTGTCAGAATACAAGTTTTTTTTTTACTTTTCAATTTTTTTTACAGTTGTGTGTGTGTGTGTATATATATATTTTGGGGGGGTCTTCGATGAGATATCAGGGGTCAAAATCCCCTAGACCCCCATATCTCTTTTTTTGAGACAGAGAAAGGGACTAAAGATAGTCTGTAGCACTTTACTTGAATGTATAAGGAATCTGTATAGAGATTCCTCATTCATTTATAAAATGACAGTCTGATACATTGTAACACTCGCAGTTTACTATGTATCAGCTGTCAGTGGGACATATAGGAGCGTAGTGATCGTTGCCTGTGCCCACTGTACTACAGGGGGGCTTGGTAAACACATGGCAGTAATAGGGTTGAAGTGGACTTAAACTTCCATAAAAAGTGCTTTGTAATGTCTGCAAGTACCAGTGGTAAGTTGGCCCTACACCTGTAGATTTTTATTTGAAAACCCTAATTTTTGGAACACTCATTCAATTAATTTGACCAATTTGACAACCACTTTTGAGCTGAGTTAGCAAAAAAATTAAAGGATAATCATGGAAATGTTTTCCCAAATCTAATGGAAACCAAAAAATGTCTATTTTGATCAATTGGTTCCCTGCCAGGAAACATCTTAAGTATTATACACATGAATTTGTCAAAGTTAACCCAGATCATCAATAGAAAATCGAGACATTGACATGGTACTCAAATGAAAAGTTGTTTAAAGTTAGTTGATTCTTGTGACCAGCCTGCCTGATTATCACAAGTCCATATCTCAACTACCCTTTCTACCCCCCTTTGAAGTGTGAGGCCTCGTACACACGACCGAGTTTCTCGGCAGAATTCAGCCAGAAACTCGGTTCAGAGCTGAATTCTGCCGAGAAACCCGGCCGTGTGTACACTTTTGGCCGAGGAAGCCGACGAGGACCTCGGCGAGGAAATAGAGAACATGTTCTCTATTTCCTCGTTGTTCAATGGGAAATTTCAGCTCGCCGAGGTCCTTCGGCGGCTTCACAAGGAACTCGACGGACAAAACGATGTGTTTTGCCCGTCGAGTTCCTCGGACGTGTGTACGGGGCCTAATACTGATTTATGTCGGCATCTCAAGCCCCTTTGTTTGAATATTGGATGCTTTACTGTGATATCTTTAAATTGAATAAAATATTGTACCAGAAAATAGTTGAGTAAAGTACCATTGAATGCGCTGATTAAGGATTTTGATCTTTTCACATTTGAATGAAAATCTTCAGGCGTAAGGCCACCCTCTTGAATCCTAACTCCAGTGTGTACACAGGTTTTTAACTTCTCTGCAAGTCACTCTGAGGTCCTCCCACTCATGGAATTAAAGTAGAAGTCCAGCCTGAGGTTTTTAGGCTGGGCTTCTCCTATGGGCAGGGCTGATCCGCCCTATAGGCTCACTATGTAAGCCGCTTAGGGCCCCGCAAAGCTGCGAAGGGCCCCCCAAATTACTAGAGGCCCCGCCTGGTGAGAAGTCATTTTCGCCCCCTCACCCCGCTTCTCAACTCGCTGGGTGCATGGGAGAAGAGGTAAGAAGTCAGCACCCCCTGCTTCTCAATTTAATGTAAGATGTCATTTCCGACAGCAGAACACCCCCTACCCCGCTTCTCAACTTTCTTTAATGTGACATGTCACTGTCGTTAGCGCCCCCCCGCTTCTCATTTTTAATGTGTCATGTCATTTTGCTTAGGGCCCCAGGGAGGTTAGGATCGGCACTGCCTATGGGTCACAGGAGTGCAATTCGTTTTGCACTCCTGTGAAGTCCTGTCTGAAGTCCGCTTCCTGCTGACGTCACTGCCATCATTCGGGGCAGCGCGTCATCACGACTTCCAAGTCTGGATCCGCCAGCTGCCCTGATTGATGGCAGTCTCAGCGAGCTGCTGAGACAGCCCCTCCACTGCTCAGCGCTCCAATGAGCATGGAAAAGCAGAGAGGAAAGACGCTGAC
Organism: Rana temporaria; assembly: GCF_905171775.1. Taxonomy (NCBI): domain Eukaryota; kingdom Metazoa; phylum Chordata; class Amphibia; order Anura; family Ranidae; genus Rana; species Rana temporaria. The sequence continues at coordinate 460,931,370 of NC_053490.1, read as the reverse complement.
TGACAGTCAGCAGCTTTCCTCTTGGAGATCTGTGAGAATTGAGCCATGGGTGATGTTCGGTGGCTCGGTTCTTAGTGCAGAGAACCCGGGGGACAGATGGAGCATCGTTCTGATGCTCCATCAACCGAGGTAAGTATGAATCAAAAAAATAAATAGAACCCATACTTCTCTTTGGAAAGTGGATAGTGGATAGTGACAGCTGTGGCATTTGACAGTTGAATGGCTGGAAAAGGACAGCGGGATTGATCTGAAGACTAACGGGCAAATGTAGATACTACAGGTTTTCTTAACCTAGGCACTTCTATTACTATAGCCACACAAGGTCAGTTTCACTTTAATTTCCATTATACATACACCCGGCATAAGAGCACAATGACCCAGTCAGGCTGTGATGCATTTTACTGTATTGTCTGTGTAACATAGCACGTTTTCTAACTGGAGAGAATGCAGAGTGATGATTTATGCATGTGATTCTGCTCCTTTGCTGCGAGCTGGATAGATCCTAGATCACGCTGTATTGCTCAACTGCAGTATAGCTTGCAGGAAGGTCCAGGAACTGGCTGTGCTATGTTTTGGCACGTAAGGCAGCTTGCATGTTTGTATTTCAGCTATGTGTTCAGCTGTTTGCCTGAATTCAACTTTAACATTTAAAGCATAACTAAACCCAAGAACAAATTAAAATATTAAATAGCCATTTGCCATGATTTACCATCATTACCGCCATTTGGTGGCTCCATTAATTCTCATTTTTCATGCTAAAAACATTTTCAATAAGTACAGAAAATACATGTTGATCTTGTCAGAAATTCAGTATCCTTGTCACTTCCCAAGAGCTGACCTGAAAGTATAAAACGATGTTATCGCTTCCCATCATCCCCAATGTAATGGAGGGTAGCAAAGGCAGACATGTTTAACGTCTATGCTAGGTGGCAACCAAATTAGTGAAGTAGTAAGAATAACCCCCCCCCAGGGACAGGAAGTTTGTTAATTGCAGGATTACCAGGTAAAAGCAAAGGGGAAAAAAGTAAACCAACACTGCAACCACAACTAAGGACTGTCAAACTGCAATGTAAAACATTTTTGCTTTGTAGTTTAGTTACACCTTTATCTAACTCTAACATTTATTTAACACTTAGGCCCCGTACACACGGTCGGTTTGGTCCGATGAGAATGAACCGAAGTTCATTTTCATCGGACCAAACCGACCGTGTGTATAGCCCATCGGTCTGTTTTCCTTCGGTCCAAAATTTTAAAACTTGCTTCAAAACCGAACCGATGGACCGCTGCCCCATCGGACCAAACCGATGGTTAGTACAGAAAAGCATCGGTTCAAAACCCGCGTATTCTCAGAATCAAGTCGACGCATGCTTGGAAGCATTGAACTTCGTTTTATTCAGCATGTCGTGTGTTTTACATCACCGCGTTCTGACCCGATCGGATTTTGAACTGATGGTGTGTACGCACATCAGGCCGTACGGCCACTTCAGGTGTTCGTGTACGGGGCCTTAAAGTTAACTCCTGGTGTGAGCTCTAATACAGCCTATCACTATCACCCCTTAATCCTGATATTTACTTTCTAACCTTTAGCATGGACCAGCATACTTTAGTGTATACAGTGCCTGAATCATATTTGCTAAAAGCTATCTATCTTAAAAAATAGAAATAACCTCTGAAGGTGGGATTTTATAGGCAACAAAATATACTCAAAAAATCATAGAAAAAATATTTATTACATAATATAATTACAAAAAATAGAACAATATCATGATGTGCAAAATGTTTAAAACATGGATACTGATTCAATTGGAGCTATAACAATAATACTATCCGTCATCAATTACACGTCACCAGATCAACTGGTCACAGGTAGAGGCGGGTAATCCGACGCATTTCAAATGTAGGGCATTCTTCTTCAAGGAATATTAAAGTATCATGATCTACAATGAATCAAAATACAAATTGATATTAAACATCAGACAAACAAGCAATCACATTCCCACATCCTTAGAGTGTAACCAAATAGTGACTCACTTTTCTTTTAAATCATATGTACCAGAAATCTGTGAGTGCATTTCCCATGATAGTCCCAGGCAGAGGTACTTATTCTCAATCCTTCGCGTTGAACATATTCCTCATCCCTATATCCCATAGGTGAGCAGGATAAATACCATCCAATCAAATAGCGTTTAAATGCAAGCCAGCACCAGCTATACCAAAAAATAAATAAACAGAGAATAGGGGGCAGAGAGAAAAGAAAACATCAGAAAGGCCAGGTCTCCAAAAAGTTCCAAGGGCAGAGAACATATCAAATGGCCACTCACCCATGTAACGGAGAAGGAAAAGACTGATCCCCCAAGTATGGTCCAGGAACGGGCCAACAGGCCCAGAGCAGTCAGAAAAAACACCTGCTGCCACCAGGATGTTCCTCCCAAATGATCCCCCTAGCTCCTGGTATAGCACAGAATTACCTCCTGAACCTCCTGGTTGCGGAGAGATGTGTAATTGATGATGGATAGTATTATTGTTATATCTCCAATTGGATCGGTATCCATGTTTTTAACATTTTGCACATCATGATATTGTTCTATTTTTTGTAATTATATTATGTAATAAATATTTTTTGAGTATATTTTGTTGCCTATAAAATCCCGCCCTCAGAGGTTATTTCTATTTTTCTATGTATAAGGGATGATGGCAACCACGTTTTCTTACATGAGTTGGTCTTTTTCAAAGCTATCTATCTTGCACAGAGATTTCATTGGAGAACTAAGCTATGAAAATAACAAGTTTGGGGCAAGCCATAGTGAGTCTAGAGCAGTACAGCCTTTAGTCAATCCAGAAGGAAGGAATTAAGAGGTTATATGTAATATGGCTTTCAGTAGTAGAAAGCTACTGGTAGGTGGCTGTCAGACTTGTCACACAATGAATATTCTATCTATAGCATATAAAGATTTGGGTCCTGCAAAAACTCAATAGTAACAATTATGATGCACATATATTACAGAAGACTTCTAATCATTGTGGCATTTGCAGTTTCTAATTATGACCTAAGGGGGGCCATTCATACTTCCACTTTTGTGTTAACACACATTTTTATTTTGAATGCCACCCTAGCGCACTAATAGAGAAGTGAGGAACTCACCCACGCTGCAGCACTGCACAAGGCATGAGCAATGATGCATATTGATTTTTGTCTTTATTGTGGTGCGTTGGCAGCCTATTTAAAACAAATGGGCTGTTTTGTGCAATGTATATTAATGTGTGACACATGATAGTGCTAAAATGTTAATAGCCCTACATTGTATATGCCTGGTTTTAGTTTTAATATTATTATGCAGCATTTTTGATGTGAGAATGCATTGTGTATAAGAAGTATACATTTTACTGTGCACGTTTAAACTCCTTATTGGAAGCGACTTGAAGCATCTCCCTAAGAACCGTTAACGTAGCTTATACTGCTTGGACAGGCAATGTGAATAAGCAGTTAAAGATGTCAAGGGTGTACAACAGCCCAGAAACACAATACAAAAAAGATTTACATACCAGTGGACACACTTGCCTTTTAACAATGTGCATTCACTGATCCACAATGCCTCACTGCAGGATGGCATTTATAGAGTGTGTTTGGTGCTGGTTTTGAAAAACATCATCAGAATGGACTCAACCACTTAAGGACCGGAAGATTAGCCCCCTTAATGACCAGGCCATTTTTTGCAATATTGCACTACGTCGCTTTAACTGACAATTGCATGGTCGTGCAATGTTGTACCCAAACAAAATTTATGTCATTTTTCCCCACAAATAGAGCTTTCTTTTGGTGGTAATTGATGCGCTATAAACAACAAAAAAATTATTATATATTTTTTACTAGTAATTGCGGTGATCTGCCATTTTTAGCGGGACTGCAACATTGCGGCCGACAGATCGGACACTTTTGACACTTTTTTGGGACCATTGACATTTATTCATTGATCAGAGCTAAAAATAGTCCTTGGTTACTGTATAAATGTCACTGGCAGGGGAGGGGTTACCACTAGGGGGCGATCAAGTGCTTAAGTGTGTTGCCTGGGAGGTATTGCTAACTGTATGGGGGCGGGCTGACTGGGGAAGGAGAGAGAGAGATCATTGTTCCCAACCACTAGAGATCTCTCTCCTCCCCTGACAGAAAGGGTATCTGTTGGTTTACACCGACGGATCCCCTTTCTGCCTGTTTCTGGAGAGATAACAGGTGGCCGGCGGACATCGAGTCCACCGAATCTGCTGGTTGGCTCCCCCTCTCGTGAATGGGCACGCACACGCCCACAAATCGCTGTGTACGCGCCCAACGTACAATGGTGGCGATTCGCACAGGGGAGCCAACTTACTGCAGTACAGCGGCGGCAAACGATTCGTAACTAGTTAAGTAGAATATTAGTTTAGTCTATGTGCCAAACCATGTACAAATTGTTTCATATTTATGATGGAAAATAAAGATGTCTTGAAGCTGTCTATATGGTAAATAATATTAATTAGGATTAGAGCTCACAACAGAGTGGGAATATAAATCATCGGTCATGTATAGTACCTTGAAAAAGTATTCATACCCCTTGACATTTTCCACATTTTGTCATGTTGCAACCAAAAACGTAAATGTATTTTATTGGGATTTTATGTGATAGACCAACACAAAGTGGCACATAATTGTGACGTGAAAGGAAAATGATAAATGGTTTTCAAATTATTTTACAAATACCTATCTAAAAAGTGGTGTGCATTTGTATTCAGCCCCCTTTACTCTGATACCCTTTACTAAAATCTAGTGGAACCAATTGCCTTCAGAAGTCACATGTGGGGTTTGAACGGCATTTACATATGTGGGCGGGACTTGCATGCGTGTTCGCTTCTGCGTGCGAGCTACCAGGGATAGGGGCGTTTTAAAAAAACATTATTTTTTTTTTTTACTTTTTTTTTTTTTTTATCCTTATTTTTTTTTATCGGGAACACTCTGTGCACTCTATTTAATAGAAAAAGTTTCTTTACAATCACTCAGAAACCAATTTTTGGTCTGATTACTAACTTTTTCTTGTCTTTTTTTCAGTGCAAACATATCCTTGCCATCTACCTCAGCCAGGCCTTAGGAGTGTGCCAGGAAATTACAGTGTCCGACAAGCAGATGATTGACATTCTACTGGCCGGAGAAGACTAAATTGCCATAATGCTCTGTGGTGACTTTTTTTTGTGATCTCTTAGCCAGAGCTGTAGAATCATAACTCTACCAGTTACATTAATCCACCATACATTTCACTTGTATCTTCCTTCCCTCAGACATCATGAAATCACTTCAGAGTCAGGCTAACAGCATTGGTAAAGGCTCTGTCGCTTGAAGCCTCGTACACACCACCGAGAAACTCGACGGGCGAAACACACCGTTTTGCTTGTTGAGTTCCTTGTTAGGCTGTCGAGGATCTCGGCGAGCCAAATTTCCCCATTCCCGTCGAGGAAAAAGAAGACATGCTCTCTTTTTGGCTCGACATGATCCTCAAAAGTTTCCTCGTCGAAAAGTGTACACACGACCAGTTTCCTTTGCAAAAAAAAAACAGCAAGTTTCTTGCTGGTTTTTGCCGAGAAACTCGGTTGTGTGTACGAGGCCTGAGAAGCAGGAGGGGTTGGTTTCACCATTGTGGTTGTGTGCATTCATTATACAGAGAGAAAATAGGAGTCAGGGTGGTAACTCTGAAGAGAGTTGTCACTTTACTTATAGACACTGATGTAGCACAAAAGGCATTCACACTTCTTTTTTTGGCAGCTAAAATTATATGTTTTTAGTTTTGTTGTTTTTCTTTACATTTGTTCTTAGACATAAGTCCTCCAGATCAGCTCAGGTTGTGCAACTTTTTTCTTGTATGTAAGTACTTGAGTACAGGGATTTCTTCATACTTGTGTTTATAAATAACAATTTGTCTATTAAAAAATGTAAAAATAAACTTTTTATTTTTTTTATTTACGCTATGGGTGATCTATACATTTATCAGCAGGATGGAACCATTAATTTCTAAACAATGCTGTTACATGATAATATATTACACCTATGTAAGGGAGATCGGTCTATATACAAACAGCAGTGAACAGGGATTTCCTAGGAAGAGATAGTAATGTTTGTCTTACACCTGTTTATTCCAGATGTTCATCCATCAGTGACAAACTCCCACACAATGGTGTTTATTAGATGAATTTAACAGGATGTTAAGGCTGATGAAGATACATAGTAGTGATCTGTTTATCTTGTGCACAGTCGGGAAGAGTTTTTCTGTTTTTTATCATGGTCAGTGTCCTCGTCCAGGAGATGTCCCCTGATATTCTGTTGTGGTAACACCCTTTCATACCTTATACACCCATTCTCAACCAGGGTTCCTCCAAAGGTTTCTAGGCATTGGTGTGCGCAAGGGTTGTGCCTGGGCACACCCTAGTACTGGGGGTGGCAACCTGTCTAAAAACCTTCATTGCCAGCCCCAGAACCTAGACAGGAGGGGCGGCATTTAGTAGAACCGATCTGTATTTTCTTCCTGCAGCAGCTGAAAGTAGGCTTCTCCTTCTCTCCCTCTCGCCAACATTCAGCTGTCACAAGAGGAAAATACAGGGGATCAGTACCAATATGTGTCACTCCTCCTGTCCTTATTCCTTCTCTTTCTGCTGCCCAGGTCCCCCTGTGTGTTCCCTTGCACCCCCCCCCCCATTTTTTTCAGGATAGAGAGAGGGGAAGATGATGGTAAATACATGCATATGTGTTGGAACTATCAGATGCACACCCTAATGCATGGGTGCTCAACCTGTGGCCCTCCAGCTGTTGCAGAACTACATGTCCCATAATGCCTCTGCCTTTGGGAGTCATGCGGTATCATTTGCCTGACGAAGAGGTCCTGTGCGACCTTGAAACGTTGCTGTTTTGATCGCTTTCATGCATTAAATAATTTTTGGACGTTTTTCTAAATGATCCTCGGTGTGCTGGCGAATATGGCTACATGATTTCAAGTTTCCGGTTCCAAGCTGGTAATCGCTTCAGCTCCCTCTTTTCTTATTGGCTATTTTCCAGGAAGGTGTGCAATTGGAATATTTTTGAGAATGCTTGTTTAACTGACAGCCTTGCAATGCCTCATGGTACTTGTAGTCCCGCAACAGCTGGAGGGCCACAGGTTGAGCACCCATGCCCTAATGCAATAGGCTGCGCAGTTGTTTCTAGGGTTCCTTGAGCTGTGGCGCATTGACCTCCTATTTGATGGTAAAGTTCCAGGGCCAATGCCATTTGGCAAAACCAGCAGCATCACACCAATGATCTTTTTAGCTCTTAGTAAAGGAGGCATTCTTCCTACTACCCGCCAAAGTCAGGGGCATTTTTGAAGTTGACCCTCATTGAATTGGTGTGGGTCCTCTGGGGTAAAAAGGTTGAGCAAGGCTGCCATAATCTATACTCTCAATACAACAGAAATGGAAAGGAAAATATGCAGTTGTTCTTTAGTTATAGACTTCTCTAATCCCTTCTCGAATCTCTTAATAGGGTAAGTCCACCCAAAACTGATGTTTCAAATTGCTGGAGGAAGACATAATTAAATGGTTGTCACAGATGACATCCAGGCATTGCCTGTTATATAGTAAACAATAAAAGTGGTGGCTTTTGGTGTTAATGTTTTTTTATGAACATATCTGTTAAAAGCAGTTTTACACACACTCAGGTCTAACAGCTACACCCAACAACCCACACTTTCTGCAGCAAGTCACAGAACCACATGGGAGAAAAAAAGTAAATTACTTGGAGTTAGGTTATACACCATGTAGCACAGGTATAAAAAGACACATTTAATAGCAGCAAATACGGAGTGGACCGTTTTTGTGTCCGCTCCGTGTGTGTCCGTCGGCTTTAGCGGGGATCATCCGTAATCCCCGCTGAGCTGTCGGCGGACAGGGCGGTCCCCGCACACTGTGCAGAGACCGCCCTGTCTTTCCTCCGCTTTCCCCTATGGGGAATCGGATGAAGACGGACCGTCTGTCCGTCTTCATCCGATCCGTTTTCTTCCGTCCGAAAAACCGGATCCTGACGGACGCGGATGGTTGCGGACGTTAGCGGATGCTCCATCCGCTAACGGATGCGATCCCATAGGGATGCATTACAAGTCCGTAAACGGACTTGTAATAAACGGACGAACTGTCCGCCAATGTGAAAGGTGCCTACTGGTATGTGCTAATATATCAGCTACAAGCAAGGTGTAAGAATAGAATTGCTGGTTAGGAATGGGATGTGTATCAAAGGAAATGCATTTAAGGTGAATATCTCAAATATTAAAGTACATGTATAAAAAGCTGCCATTCTCTGACTAGCAGAACACAGAACAGTAAAGTTGCAACTATATTTTTTGTTACCTGCAAGTATCTGTAAAAATGTTTTACCAATTCAGCAGAACACACCATCATCATTGAATCATCATCTTTATGGACTTTTAGTACATAACCATCAGATGTTTGTATTTTCCCAGCGTAGGTTAACAGTTAAAGCAATGTCTCTCTCTACCCAGTAGCGGTCACTTTGATTAATGTTTGCATGAGTTTTCATGCTACCTATTTTTAATGCAAGTTTAAAAAGTGTGATCAGTATTTCCTATGCTGGCATAAATAAACTACATATTGTGCATAATCTGCAGTACTGTACAGGAATCTTCTGATCCCCACTGTCTCCCTGATTATAGAGTATACATCGTACAATTTTATATAGGAATCTCCTACACCCCACTGTCTCCCTGATTATAGAGTATACATCGTACAATGCTATATAGGAATCTCCTACACCCCACTGTCTCCCTGATAATAGAGTATAATAGAGTATACATCGTACAATTTTATATAGGAATCCCCTACACCCCACTGTCTCCCTGATAATAGAGTATACATCGTACAATTTTATATATGAATCCCCTACACTCCACTGTCTCCTTGATTATAGAGTATACGCTGTACAATATTATATAGGAATCCCCTACACCCCACTGTCTCCCTGATAATAGAGTATACATCGTACAATTTTATATAGGAATCCCCTACACTCCACTGTCTCCTTGATTATAGAGTATACGCTGTACAATATTATATAGGAATCCCCTACACCCCACTGTCTCCCTGATAATAGAGTATACATCGTACAATTTTATATAGGAATCCCCTACACCCCACTGTCTCCCTAAATATAGAGTATACGTCGTACAATATTATATAGGAATCTCCTACACCCCACTGTCTCCCTGATTATAGAGTATACGTTGTACAATGCTATATAGGAATCCCCTACACCCCACTGTCTCCCTGATTATAGAGTATACGCTGTACAATGCTATATAGGAATCCCCTACACCCCACTGTCTCCCTGATTATAGATTATACGTTGTACAATGCTATATAGGAATTCCCTACACCCCACTGTCTCCCTGATTATAGATTATACGTTGTACAATGTTATATAGGAATCCCCTACACCCCACTGTCTCCCTAAATATAGAGTATTTACCATACAGTGTTATATAGGCCTCCCCTGCATCCCAGTGTCTTTCTGATTATAGAGCATATGCCGTACAATGTTATACAGGCATCCCCTGAACCCCACTGCTTCCTTGATTTTAAATATATGCCATGTTTTTCTTCTTTTTTTTTTTTTTTTTCATTTTCAAAGCAGTTTATTTAAAGGCAGTACAGTACATAGCATGAGCCTCCAGCACAACCTGGGGCTAAAAGGTATACATACAGTTCAGAGTTTAAAGTAACAATATTGTCAAAAGGAGTTTAGAGCAAGGACATCACTTATACATGTAGTATGATATTTTCACCACTTTGAGACTAAAGTCTTCAAAAGGGAGAAAACGAGAATAAGAATGCGATCAAAAAGGAATAAAATTGCACCTGGTACTGACTGCATTCCCGGCACCCCAATGGGTTCATACTGTGCCTAAGAACCAGTGAATACATTCAGCTCGCAATGTGTGCCTAACTAGGGTGAGAGTGGACCCCCTGTCCCGGAATAACTGATATTTCCGAGATCATGGGCCCATCCCAACGTAGGGATTAACCTAGCCTATTTCCATATTTTAGTGAAAGCATGAGACTCCTGACGAGAGCTTAATTAACAAGCAGTAATCTCCAGTGCTCACTATAACACATAAACATAAACAAAGAAGAGAGAAGATAAAGTTCTCTACTGTAATCTTTTCAAGATGCAACTGCCTATCATACCTTAATATATTTATGGAGATATGTAAAGGAAAAGGAAGAGAAAAAGGGAAAGAAAAGAAACAGAGAGACAGAGGAAGACAAGAAAAAAAGAGAACATAGATTAGTGTCGCCAGCTACGGACTATATGATTCGCTCTATACGTCCCAAAATCAAAACTAACAGCAATCCAAAAAGGATGGATATCCCCCACCCTCCCTAATCCTTATAACAAAGAGATGCCTATATATCTAGCCCAGGGTTCCCATACAGCCTCGAAAGATTTGGAAGAATTGAGTATTGTACTGACCATTTTCTCCTGGTGCATGATCCAAGAGATTTTCCTTTTGGTCTTCTGGAAAGATACAGAAGGTTGTTTCCACGCCCCAGCCAGTGTGATCCTAGCACCAGTGAGCAAGAAGGCTATCAATTTTTGAGTGTATTTGGTGGCCTGGGGGACATTAACCCCCAATAACGCTATTTGTGGAGATTTATCCACCGGTATCCCGGTCACCTTCCTAATGAGAGAGAACACTTTGTTCCAAAATCCCCTGATTTTAGGGCATTCCCACCAGGTATGCAACATAGAACCCTGGGCTAGGCAATTTCGGAAACACAATGGAGATGTGGTTGGGAACATTGCAGCTAGCTTGCAGGGAACCAAATACCACCGCATAAATACTTTGAGGTTAGCTTCTATTAGTGAGATGTTGATGAGACCCCTAGAAGCCCTCGACCCTACCTCATGCCACTTCTCCATGGTCCATGACATCTGTAGATCCCTCTCCCACGCCTCCATGTAGGAAGATTTGGATGTAGGTTCTGATAATGAATTGTAGACAATGGAAATGCCACCTCTTTGTTCTGTAAAATTGATGCACCATTTCTCATAAGGAGTAAAGTCAGGGGGATTTGGCTTATTTTTCCAGATTGAGTTAATAAATTGAGATATTCGGGAGTATCTATCTTTTTCTGTATCCGGCATTCCTAAGGTCCCCACACAATGTGCTAACGAGATCAGTCCCGATGGGGCAAGAAAGTGTCCAATCCTATAAAGTCCCTTGTCCGACCACCAGCGAAATATTGTAGAGTCCCCCTTCGGATTAAAATAGGGATTTTGAAATAGATTAGCCAAAGGTTGTATGGCTGAGGTTATAGCTGGAGACTTCCGCAAGTCATCCCAAAGCCTGAAGGCTTGGGAGAGTGTAGGGGCCATAATGGCCGGTCTCAGTCTTTGGGGACACCAAAGCAGGTCATCCAGAGAATTGTGAGGAACTGCCTGTCCCTCCATCTCCATCCAATCCGGTTTCTCTCGACCGGAGTAGATAGAAGACAACTGAGCCAGCCGGGCTGCTTGATAGTAGCGAAAGAGATGTGGTAGTCCTAGACCCCCTTTAGTTGTGGGCCCATATAAAACATTTTGGGGCAACCTGTATCCTCTACCACCCCACACAAACTTAAGCACCTTTCCCTGGAATTTTTTAAGTTGATCTTTCTTTATTGCAATGGGGAGAGATCTGAATAAATATAGCAGTCTGGGTAGGAGCGTCATTTTAACGGAATTAATTCTCCCTAGCCAAGATATTTTGTGAGTGGCCCATGTTTTTAGGTCCATTTCGAGTTTGCGGTACATAGGAGGAAAGTTAGCCTGATAAAGATTTTCAAATCTATTAGTTAGATTTATCCCAAGGTAGCGAATGGAAGAAACAGCCCACTGGAATTTAAAGGAGGCCTTCAGATTCTCTACCATTGTGGATTGCAAATTTATATTTAAAGCATGTGATTTGTTCATATTCACTCGCAATGCCGAGACATGTCCGAAAGATTCAAGCACTTTACAAATGGCCGTCAAGGATGTATTTGGGGAGGTGACAAAAAGGAGACAATCGTCAGCAAACAAAGCACACTTATGAGTGTGTTGTCCGCAACAAACACCAGTAATGTCTTGATTAGATCTAATGGCAATTGCCAAGGTTTCTATTGCCAATGCAAAAATCACCGGTGACAGGGGGCAACCCTGTCTGGTCCCTCTTCTAATCTGTATCGGGTCTGAGAAGTATCCCTGTAGTTTGACCTTCGCCTGTGGTCCTGAATATAAGGAACGCAGTATACCCATAAAACTCTCTCCAAATCCCCACCTCCTTAAAACCTCAAATAAGTATGGCCACGATATAGAATCGAAGGCCTTCTGAAGGTCCAGTGAAAGGAGCATACCCTCCTGGGGATGACCTCCATCCCACCCCGACTGCAATATTGAGACCACATCAATCGCCCGCCTGATCTGGTCCGGGCCCTGTCTCCCCGGTATGAAACCTACTTGATCTCTATGTATATAATGGGAAATGAACGAATTTATTCTGTTAGCCAAAATTTTTGTAAGAATTTTCATGTCGTTATTGATCAGCGAGATGGGTCTATAATTTTCAACTAATTCCGGGTCCTTATCAGGCTTGGGGATAACAGATATGAACACCTCGTTCAGATGAGGGTGCAGGTCCTCCCCCGTTCTTTTGGAGTTGAAGAACCTTGTAAGGTGAGGGGCCAGGGTATCGGCAAAGCTTTTATAATAAGGGTTTGAGAAGCCATCCGGCCCTGGGGCCGAACCGCCCTTCAAGTTCTTGATCACCTCCAATGTTTCCCTCACGGAGATAGGAGCCTCCATGAGTTCCACATGCTCCCTGTGAAGGCTAGGAATAGGTAGCTTGGCAATATAGGACTGAATCTCAGGAATCCCAGCTGAGTCATCGGACTGGTAAAGTGTAGAGTAGAAACCTTGGAAGGTTTTGAGTATGCTTTCAGGGTTGAGGGTTGTAGTCCCATCCCGAGTTTTAATTTTTGGGAGAGAGAATGTGCGATAAGTCGGTGATAGTTTGGTGGCCAGCATAGTGCCCATTCGATCCTTATGTTGGTAAAATTTTGCTCCGCTCCAACCCAGGGACCCTTCAGCCCTTACGGTAAGCGCTAGACTAAGATTAAGTCTAGCGGTTTCCAACTGGGAAGTCGTAATTGTTGTTTGTTTTTTTTTGTGCTGTTTGCATAGTTCTGAAAATTCCCTGTCTAATTTTTCTATTTCCAAAGTTTTGGCCTTTTTCAGTTTAGCAGCAATTTGTATCATCTTACCTCGGATCGAGGCTTTATGCGCGGCCCACAAAGTCTCAGCTGAGATCCCTTCCACATCATTTAAGCTAAAGTATTCCAGTAATGCTTTCTCAATGTCCATGATAACATTTGGGTTTTTAAGGAGGGTTTCATTAAGGCGCCAATGAAATTGACGATAGTCGCTTGTTCGACCTCGCAGGGAACAGATCACCATTGAGTGGTCGGAGAGAGACGTATCCTTTATAAGTGCTTTAGTGATCAGGGGGACATGCCTCGAGGTAACAAGAATGTGGTCTATCCTTGAGTAGGAGCGATGAGGGTTGGAGAAATGAGTATAATCCCTTTTAGAGGGATTAAATTCCCTCCAGACATCCACAAGACCTCGTTGGAAGACCAGCTTTGCTAAGTGTGAACTAATCCTAGTAGGACGGGTTAATTGTGATGATAAAGGTCTGGACTTATCAAGACTTTGATCGAAAGCCACATTGGAGTCTCCTCCAAATATGACTATCCCCTCCAGTAGTGAATCTAAAGTGTTAAACATATCTTGAAAAAATTTAAGTTGGCCTCTATTAGGAGTGTAGTAAGATACAAAAGAAAAGAGTTGCTCATTTAACCACCCCTTCACTAGAATAAATCTGCCGTCTGGGTCCCTGTGTATCAACTGCGATTTAAATTTGCAAGATTTAGCGAAAAGAACTGCGACCCCTCTGGTCTTATCCTCAGCATTTGCCAGGAAGAACTGTGGGTAATGAGTGTGGATGAACGAGGGGGAGTAACTAGCAGGAAAATGGGTTTCTTGTAGAAGAAGTACTCCCAATTTTTGTGAACGATAGGATTGGAACACTTTCTTGCGTTTGACCGGGGAATTCAGGCCCTGGACGTTGTGGGACACCACTCTAAGGAGTGGAGACGGAATGGTATTACGTGGCATAACCATTGGAATACAAAATCATATCATAGCTATGAGAACTTACCCCGGACGGTAGGAGGCGTGGGATCCGAGAGCAGACGGTACCAGTGGGACCATACCCCCGAGGAGGGCATGGAAGGTGCTGAGTCCGTAGACTGGCGACAATAGAAGACAGACTAGAAGAACAGGAAAGAAGAAGAAAAATGCATATAATAAAGCATATTAAATGATACCGACGAGAGTGGTGGGGGAAAATCCCCCAACCCCCTCCCGCCAAACAAAACATTCACATAGCCCAAGTTAAGGGCTACCAGTCCAACTCCCGACTGCGAAGTATCCACAGTCGAAGGTCGGACGTGGGCACAAGGCATCTGCCCCGGCCATAGCCATCCCTGAGAGGAATAAGGCTCATAAAATTATCATAGTTATGTAAATCCAGAAAAACTGTGACATAGTAGAACTTGTAGAACGAGGGCAGCCGGAGCCCTTGGATCAGGAATAGATTTAAATCAAACACGGCAACATGTAATTCTAGAACAATAGCATATTGCTAAATTTTGCATCTATGTTCAATGACCATGAGTCAATGATAACTAAAGTAAGGTTCTGAGAGGGCCAAAAATAAGTGTAGATGTTATCAAAAAATACCCAAGGAGTATTTATCTCAGATTTTCTCACCCAACTGGAACAATCATGAACTTATATAGGTAGCATAGTAGCACTGAAAAGTAAAAAAAAAAAAAAAAAAAAAACAGGTAATGATAAGACTTGCAAAAGTCGATCCTGAGGAGGAGCAAAAGTAAACGGAGTTGGTTGAACATGTTTAGGTCCAAGTAGACCAGAGATTCCCCAATGATGTTGGGAACTCCCGACAGAGAAGCCCCCATAAGGGACATCTCAGGAAACCTTTAGAAGGAAAGCAGGTGTGTTGACATGAAAAAGTCAAGTCGCGGCTGATTCTTTTATGCGTCTGCTTTTGTTAGATTTCCATGGCGGCGAAATAGGGCTAGTGGGAGTAGGCCTTTTGGACGATCCTGTCTGTGGGGTAGAAGTGTCCATTGCTGGATCCAACGAAATGAGCTTCAGGGACAGTAGGATCTTTTCTCCCTCAGCTAGGGATGTGAAAGAATAATTTTTTCCATTAATTGAAAATTTCAGGGCAAATGGAAAGGCCCACCAGTACCGAATTTCCTTTTGAGACAGAACAGATAGCAGGGGCTTCAGGGACCTGCGCCTCTGGATGGTTAGGGGGGATATGTCTGCAAAAATTTGAATGTTGAATCCTTGAAACAAAATGGAAGGATGTTGACGTGAGGCTTTCATTACTTCCTCTTTCACTGAGTAGTAATGTGGTTTTACTACAATATCTCTGGGTGAGCCGTCCTTCCTGAGAGGGCCTAAGGATCTGTGTGCCCTGTCCAGTTCTAATTTATGACCATTAATTGACGGCAAAAGGTGCTTTAAGAGGTCCTGAACTGCTGTGGGAACATCCAAAATGGATTCAGGGAGCCCCCTGACCCTAAAATTCTCTCTCCTCGAACGATTTTCGAGGTCGTCAATTCTGTTCAAAGCAGTGTCAAGTTGTTCTTGTAAAGACTGTATATGGTCAGTGTTCTGGTTAGCCCTGGAAACTGTGATATCCAATTTTTGCTCTATCACCTCCATTCTGGAACCAAGGTTTTGGAAATCGGATCTAATATCATTAGTTATCTTATTAGCAGTAGTGGCTAAGCCCCTTTCCAGCAATTCAGATAGTTTTAAGAAAAGTTCCCCTGCGTTTTGAGGCATAATGGGTTCCTGGCTGCCTGAGGAGAAAATGGCGCCTGAGGGGGACAGAGCGGCTCCCATATGGGTATTATGAGGGACAGAGTGCTGCTGTGATGGGTTCCCTTTATGAGGCTCTGAGGCAGCAGGTGAGAGGGACAAGAGGAGAGGAGCTCCATGTGCAGCCATTTCAGCATAGGAGACCGGGTTCTGGGATGCAGCCTGTCTGCCCTCCTGCTTTCCCCCAGCGTTAGCGTCTATTACCTGAGGTGCGGTCGCCATTTTGGATTCGACCGCGACCTCCGTCGGCGTATAGCTTGTCCTCCGGTCCCGCCGGACCGAGTTGTTGTGCATGGGCTAGTAGCCCTGAGGTTCCCCGAGGTGTACAACCAAAAATTTCGGCTGCCGGCTGCCCTCGTCCGAGGCTAGGACGGCGGAATGGCCGGGGCAGTGCGGAGCTCCGAGCTTAAGCCGCCATCACGGGAGCCTCCGCGCATGCATGCCATGTTTTCCAAGCATCTGCTGAACCCCACTGTATCCCTAATTTGTGTATATAGATATACATTGTTATACAGACCTCCTGTGCTTCCCCAAAAATAAGACCTACCCCCAAAATAAGCCCTACTGTGATTTTTGGGGAAGGCTGCAATATAAGCTCTACCCTGAAAATAAGCCCTAGTTGAAAGTGCTTGTAAAATCCTAGAATGCACTATATTACAGTATTATATAATGTAAACTGTGTATGTTTCTGTAATTTATTTGTGTTAAATACCTTAATTACAGCGCAGCTTGGAGCTCAGCTGATCTGCCGCTGCTCTCCTCTTCTTCTCCCAGCGTGGGATCTCAGCGCTATAGGAAGGTATTTATCACAAATAGATTCCAGAAACATACATACATTACATTAAGTAATGCTGTAATGCAGTGCATGATAGGATTTTACAAGCACTTTTAGTTCCACTGGTCACTGGGGATTCCTGACAGGCAGGGTGGGAGATGGGGTGAGAAGACAGCACATGACAAGCCCTACCCAGAAAATAAGCCCTACTGAGTCTTTTGTTGCCAAAATTAATATAAGACCCAGGCTTATTTTTGGGGAAACATGGTATCTGTATTCCGAATTGTATACAATGTAATACAGCCATCT
The DNA here is from genome assembly GCF_905171775.1 of Rana temporaria. NCBI lineage: Eukaryota > Metazoa > Chordata > Amphibia > Anura > Ranidae > Rana > Rana temporaria. The sequence continues at coordinate 460,914,229 of NC_053490.1, read as the reverse complement.
CCTGAACCCTACTGTCTCCATGATTGTAGAATATAAACTTTACAATGTTATGTAGTTATCCTCTGAACCCCACTGAGTATATACAGTACAATGTATTACAAACATCCTCTGCACCCTATCCTTTCAGGCATACAAAACAGTACTCTTCCATGATTAAATATGACTTGGTATTTACACCTTTTGTGGGCAGCAGCTTTTCTGTGCTTTTAGTGTATGAGCTGATATCATGGTGTATAGATTCTGGCGTGCCACATCATTCACATATACATGGTGTAAGCAGGGTCAATGCGTTATGCAGATGGAATGCAACTATACCAGTTAAAGTTATTTTAAATTGAACATTAAATTATGCAAATTTGATTTTCTGAAACATGTCCATGGTGTGAATTGAGACAGCCCTTTATGTAACTGAACTTTTATAAGCATGACTGTAAAATGTAAGCAGTATTTCAATAATTAGTTCATGGTAAACATCAGAATAATACATCAAGATCTGTAATCTGTTCTCACCGAACTAGTACAATCAGATCCCTTACATCCAATTTAATTCTATATATATCATAGAGAAATGGCAAGTGTGCTAACCCTGTAAGGCAAAGAGGAACTGTAGCAACCAACCAAAATTCAGCTTCCCCTGATCTGATTTCATCAGACTGTGATCTGGTTACTCTGTTTCCACACACTACAGTGAGTGAAAGAAGTATTTGAACCCCTGCTGATTTTATACATTTGCCCACTGACAATGAAATGATCAGTCTATAATTTTAATGGTAGGTTTATTTTAACAGTGAGAGACAGAATAACAACAACAAAATCCAGAAAAACGCATTTCAAAAAGGTTATAAATTGATTTGCATTTTAATGAGTGAAATAAGTATTTGACCCCTTCGCAAAACAAGACTTGGCCAAACTCTTGTTGGCAATCACTGAGGTCAGACTTTTTTGTAGTTGGCCACCAGGTTTGCACACATCTCAGGAGGGATTTTGTCCCACTCCTCTTTGCAGATCCTCTCCAAGTCATTAAAGTTTTGAGGCTGATGTTTGGTAACTCGAACCTTCAGCTCCTTCCACATATTTTATATGGGATTAAGGTCTGGAGACTAGCTAGGCCAATCCAGGACCTTAATGTGCTTCATTTTGAGCCACTCCTTTGTTGCCTTGGCTGTGTGTTTTGGGTCATTGTCATGCTGGAATACCCATCCACAACCCATTTTTAATGCCCAGCCTGAGGAGGTTCTCACCCAAGATTTGATGGTACATGGCCCTGTTCATCGTCCCTTTGATGTGGTGAAGTTGTCCTGTCCCCATAGCAGAAAAACACCCCCAAAGCATAATGTTTCCACCTCCATGTTTGACGGTGTGGATGGTATTCTTGGGGTCATAGGCAGTATTCCTCCTCCAAACATGGAGAGTTGAGTTGATGCCAAAGAGCTTGATTTTGGTCTCACCTGACCACAACACTTTTACCCAGTTCTCTTCTGAATCATTCAGATGTTCATTAGAAAACTTCAGACAGGCCTGTACATGTGCTTTCTTGAGCAGGGGGACCTTGCAGGCACTGCAGGATTTCAGTCTTTCACAGCGTGGTGTGTTACCAATTGTTTTCTTGGTGACTATGGTCCCAGCTGCCTTCAGATCAATGACAAGATTCTCCTGTGTAGTTTAGGGCTAATTCCTCACCGTTCTCATGATCATTGAAACTCCACGAGGTGATATCTTGCATGGAGCCCCAGACCGAGGGAGATTGACAGTTATTTTGTGTTTCTTACATTTGCAAATAGTCGCACCAACTATTGTCATCCTCTCACCAAGCTCCTTGGCGATTGTCTTGTAGCCCACTCCAGCCTTGTGTAGGTCTACAATCTTCTCCCTGTCATCCTTGGACAGCTTTTGGTCTTGGCCATGGTGGATAGATTGGAATCTGATTAATTGATTGCTTCTGTGGACAAGAGAGTGCTCCTAATCTCAGCTCGTTACCTGTATAGATGTAACGGCACTGGTGAGCGAGAGTGAACCACAACTGCCGTAGCAAGGATTTCAGGGCTATTCTTTATGTGAGAATTTAGTATTAGGCCCCAGGCATCACTCCACACAAACAGGAGTTTGGGGGTTCTCTACATCATCTCTCTCTCTCTCGCATAAAAATAGGTGTTGAGCTACTGAGCTTGGACGCATTACAACATGCGACCAGAGCTTAGCGTTTAAAATTATAGTATGCACGTAAGGATTCCAATGCACAACTGTATGCAAGCGATTATCAGTATTACATAGCATCGTGCATTAGGCCACTAAGGGAGAAGGTATGAAATACGTCAATCCTTAGCATAGAAAAGTTTAGGCGAACATGTTTCGCAACTTAGGGCATAGGCCCATAAACAGGTAGCACTTATGTCAAACATGTAGTAAATAGGCATTGTTGAGACAACTAATAGTTGCATATAAGAGGCAAATATAGCTCAGGTAATTTGAGAGTACACGTAGTAAATAGGAGTTGTTGCGACAACTAATAATTGCATCTGGGAGGCAAATTATAGCACAGGTACTTTGAGAGTACACGTAGTAAATAGGAGTTGTAGCGACAACTAATAGTTGCATATGAGTGGCAAATATAGCAGAGGTAAATTGAGAGTAAATGTCCCTTTAAGATATCCCTTTGCAAACAGCCATATGCACAACAGTCTATCCCAAGTAGTATGTTAATAGCCACAAGCCATAATAAATAACAGCAATTGTTTTAGGTGGAAAGTATACAGCAGATCTTTCTGTAGAACTACAAGTGACAGAATTGCTATTTATCCGTTTGTAGGGCTTCAGTGCAGGTAGTAGGGATTCCGTGGTGTAAGGTGTTCAGCAAGGAAGGCCTCAAGGTTGTCCCCAGCAATAGCTCTCTGTTGCAGTAGATGTAACAACACTAAAGTAGTAGTTGCAGGCTGGAGCGGTGTTGCAGCATGGGGAGCAATGCAGTCCAGAAATTACTGGTAGCTATAGATTGGTTGTAGCCTAGCCGGCTACGGCCGACAATAATAGAACAGGGATTGTGTGTAAGGTCAATGCCTTTATAGGCAGGAGACAGACATATGGCAGCTGTAGTGCATAGCACTAATTCCAGCTGGCGGTGAGGTGCACTTCCACGTTCCAAGCTGGAACACACGAGGCGCCGAGCGATGACGTCATCGCGCGGGTGCCGTAATGCGTTCCAGTGTGGAATGCATTTCAAGGAAGAACAGGCGCGAGGAGCGCTTGTTACAATAGAAGACACCTGGGAGCCAGAAATCTTGCTGAATAATAGGGGATCAAATACTGATTTCACTCAATAAAATACAAATCAATTTATAACTTTTAAAAGTTACCAAACAGCCTCAAAACTTTAATGACTTGGAGAGGATCTGCAAAGAGGAGTGGGACTAAATCCCTCCTAAGATGTGTGCAAACCTGGTGGCCAACTACAAGAATCATCTTACCTCTGTGATTCCCAACAAGAGTTTTGCCACCAAGTACTAAGTCATGTTTTGCGAAGGGTTCAAATACTTATTTCACTCATTAAAATGCAAATCAGTTTAACTTTTTTGAAATGTGTTTTTCTTGATATTTCTGTTGTTATTCTGTCTCTCATTGTTAAAAGAAACCTGATAATTTCTTTGTCAGCGGGCAAACGTACAAAATCAGCAGGGGATCAAATACTTGTTTTCCCTCACTGTATCATTACTCTTTGCTCTATTAAGTAAACTCTGTATGTAAACTCTGTATGTGTGGTTCTTGTAGGAAAAAAAATTGGACTAGAGCTGGTGTAGCTACAGACAGTGCAATCAATGTTTTCGGAAGGCAAAAACTGATGAGCACTTGGATTGATAGAGAAACAGTAGCGACTACTCCTAGAAAAAAAACATAGGGCCATTTTCACTGATAATTAAAGTGTGTGCTGGGAAAAATAAACACTACCCAAAGTAGCGCTGTCAGCCTTGCCTGGATGGTCCATTGCTGGACTACTGAACACCCCCCCTTCTGTTATAGTGATGAGGGGAGGGGCCTTTGGTGGTCCAGTAGAGGAGAACTGCACAAGACTGGCAACACTGCTGCAATTTCAGTGTATCACAGGCACAATGTTCACTCATTACAGGAAGTTAGGAGCTCACTTGATGTTTGGTAGGATCTACAGTTTTGTTTTGTACTTACAATATTTTTAATCAGACAAAACACTTATTGCAAAGATGTGCTGCATATGTTTTCTCTTTTTATTTCGCACAGAAATATACGTTAATTTCAACCAGTAAAAGATGCTTAACCACACTGCAGCTAAAGAGTATACTGTATATTAAGAATTTATTGTAAAAGGAAATTGGATGGTCATAGTTTAAAATTTAACAGATTTCCCAAAAAGTATGCAGTATAATGATGTATATGTTAGCATGAATATTCACACCGGGCTTGTTAAATGTATTGGGGAGCAATGCTGCACCATGAAACTTGACAACCAATCGGATATAATTTATTAGCAGCTTGGAGTGGGCTGACTAAACTCATAAAATCTGAGTTCTGATTGGTCACCACAGATCACTGCACTTTGTGCTACTGTTCATTCTTGTACATCGGTGCAAGTGTTTGTGCATGTATCGCTGTATACCGGCATGCAACTGCATCCTGTCATTTCTTTCTATAGGTATAGGTATGCATCGTTTGAGGCTGCCAGGGAAGATTTAGGGCTCTTTCACATGGGGCGGATCAGTGATGATCAGCCCCGTGAACCTCCGCTTGCTCAGCGGGGATCACAGGGCAGTCCCCGCACACTGTGCAGGGACCGCCCTGTCTTTTCTCCGCTCTCCTCTATGGGGGATCGGATGAACGCGGTCCATCTGTCCGTGTTCACCCGATCCGAACCACAGACGGATGGAAAAATAGGGTTTTCCTCCGTCTGCAGAATCTGAGTTTTGCGGAACCGGGTGAGATCAGGTGTCAGCGAATGTTCATCCGCTGACACCTGCAATCTCATAGGGACCAATGTATGTCCCTTTTTCATCCGTACACAGATGGATGAAAAAGCGGACATACGGTCCGCTGTGTGAAAGAGCCCTGAAACATATTCTGTAAGCTCTTGCATGCTGTACAACCCCCTTGCAGCCATGTGCATGAGCCCTTACTGTATGTCTCAGTGCTCTTCTACACCTTAGGTAGAGTATTTAAATAAATGTATTTTATTATAATATACTTCCACCCAATCACTAAAATCTCATAAGCCTAACATGGCACAATCTATATGTAAAGCGCTGCGCAAATTCACGGAGCATATAATTAAATTTTCAATGTCTTAAAACCTCTGGATTTAAAATAATAATTGGCGAGCCTGCCAAAAGATCTTTTCTTTCTGTTGTAGTGTGACAATTGTGTTCATGCAGCTTTATCTTGTCACATAAGCTTTTAATGGAGACTAAAATTTGCTGTTTTAACCAGCTTGGCAAAGAAAGCCTACCCTGAGAATTGTCATGTAGCCATCACTGGAGTGCATGTATGTAGACAACAAGTGGCTGCAAAGGTGCTGAAGAAGATCATCAGCACAGGAGATGCAACAAAAGATAAAAAAAAAGGTAAAAACAAGTATTTTATTAAAAAAAAAATGTTTATGATACACAGTGCTTTAGCAAACAATTCAGTTAGGGTTTACATTTTAAATGTTAAGACTGGTGGCCAATATTTCACTCATACAGATTCATTCGTTTCATATGCATCATGTCTGTAGTGTATTTTATAAAAGGACATTTACCAATATGTGTAACAGTTAAATAATAATAATATAAAAAAAAAAATAGTACAGTCATTAGCAATCATATTTTCTTTGGTGTTTTACTGTTTTATATACTTGTTTGTTTTACTTGTTTAGCAGAGTGTATGTACCAAGCCATGATGTTTCCCTGTTCTCTTGACAGGATGTTATAAGTAGCGCAAATAGATTTGCAAAAGGCATGTGATAAACATGCCACCAGTTTTCGTCTATTGTTACATGTATAGCCACATATTAAAATACTTAAAATTCAAAGTTTTTACAAAAAGAATTTCTGAAATACATATCATGGGGAAAATCTTGCCCTGAAGTTGCAAGACATCTTTTTGCATGTAAAAAAAAAAGTGCATTTACTGTATTATTATTTTTACTTGGAGCCTGTAAGGCATTGCACCCACAGGCAGCAGATTGCAGGTGCCGTGTAGGACTCCTATAGACTTCTCAGTGTATCTGTCTGTTCGTACCTCGTACGGGCAGGCAGATGCACACTACAAGAAGAGACAATGAACTACCAGAGTGCTCAAACGGGCCATAGTAATACATTGAGAACTAAAGCCAACAGCCACAAAGGCTGTCGGTACTTATACTTTCTCATTCACAAAACTCATACTATGTGAATGAAGAATGACACGGCAAGGCAGGCAGAGCCCCACATGGTCACGTTATTTTCAAACAGTGACCTGGAGCACCTGGAGAAAATACCTGCTGTTGTCACTGAGAAGTGGGGGGGGAGGCTGCAGCTGCTGGAACATGTTACATGTTCCACCCTATATATTGGTGGAACATGTAACATGTTCCAGAAGGTGAACTTATCCCTTAAGGCTCCATTTACATTAGCACGTCTCCAAAGTCTCATAATTTCTAGTGCGACTTTGTAACAATACTTTAATTTGAGTTTTGGTCTGATTTTGATCCGACTTTACATTCTATGGATCAAAGTCACATCAAAAATCACACCAAAGTAGTGCAAACAGCTTTTCAAAGTCGCTGCGACTTTAAGTTGCACCAATTTGAATGGGTGCCATTGAAAAGAATGGGGTGCGACTTGTCATGACAACAAGTGCAAGTGTGAGTGGAGCCTAAAGCTAAATTCCAGGCATACCATCTTCAATTTAAATATTTTCCCTAACAGCCACAAAGAATATAATTTCCTTTTGAGTGCACCAAATGTCCTTACAAACACAGAGCAGTGTCATCATCATCACAGCCTGAGAGCAGAGCTGTGGGAGGAGTCCAGCAGGCCTCGCCCACCACAGGCTGCCTGCAGAAATCTACAGGAGGGGGCGAGTACAAGACCAGTCAGCATGCACAAGAAGAGCGAGCAGCGATGACCGGTCTTTATTACAAAAAGCTCCTGCAAAGAAGCAAAGGGGTTGATTTACTAAAACTGGAAATTGCACAATTTTCTACAGATGTGCATGGTAGAGCTGCACGATTCTGGTCAAAATGAGAATCACGATTCTTTTGCTTAGACTAAAGATCACGATTCTCAAAAACTGAATACCAGAACCCCCCCCCCCATCAAATAAATAAATAAATAAACCTGTGATTTATCTGAAAATATGAATATATAAAAAACAGACCAGTGATATGTCTATAATGTTAAAGACCATATAACTCCTATGAAAAAAGCAGAATCAAACTTTGATTCTGCTTTTTTCAAAGGAGTTATATGGTCTTTAACATTATAGACATATCACTGGTCTCTTTTTTATACATCAGAAGCAGTACCGCCAGCAACCATTGGGTGGCGCATGGATACACACAGTTGTACAGAACTGTGAGAAAGATTAATACATCAGAAGCAGTACCGCCGGCAACCACTGGGTGGCGCATGGATACACACTTCAGTTGTACAGATCTGCAAGAGAAGCCCAGGCTTCCATCCAGCGGCGCAGGCTGCTGTCGGTTCCGATATCGGTGCCATTTGCGTTCCACGCTGGTTACGTGGAACTGGCCGTGAAACAGAAGAATCGTGGGTCATCCCGCGGGGAGATCGCGGGCGGGCAGAATTGAGATCGCGATTCTCTCCGCGATTAATGGTGCAGCTCTAGTGCATGGTATCCAATCAGCTTCTAACTTCAGCTTGTTCAATTAAGCTTTGACAATAAAACCTAGAAGTTGATTGGTTTCTATGCAGAGCTGCACCAGATTTTGCACTCTCCAGTTTTAGTAAATTAACCCCAAAGTGTCACACTGGATTACTGCACAGATCTGGAAGAAGTGCACAAAGAACGCCAAGATTCAGGGAAGAATATTCAAGCAATTTTGGCTGGAATTCAGTTTTAAATGAGGAGATCTCCTTGGAAGGAAAGGATCAGCCATTCCCCTTTGGCAGAGATCAGGTCAGATGCTTAGGATTTTAACTGACCATTGTGGTATTTTGGAACAGTGGTTTCTCGCAGTCAGGTAGGTATTCCAGATATTCTTTAGGTACATTTGAATTCAGTTCAGTGGTATTAGAGAGGATGTTATTTTACCTGCCATCTGCTTTAAATTGGTAATTGTATCTATTAACTGTATGAAAAAGAGATGGACATCACCAAAGTGCATCATTCACTTGTGTAACCATTTTCTCATCTTTAGACTCCATCAGTCTTTTATTATAGATAGGGCAGCAACCCATACCAGCCAATCAGAGCTGACATTACAAAACTGATACACTGCGTTATGGAATCTAACTGGTTGCTATGTGTACTACAAATGTGTTCCTTGAGTATTTTATTAACCAAGCCTAAATATATAAGTAGAGGAAAATACACTTTAATAAATAAGGCGACCAGGTTTCTAAGCATTCATACTATAGCATTGTACATCATTCAGACAACAGTATATATTTAGTAAAGGTTCTTTTCTTCTCCTGTCATATATACAATTACATTGTTAGTGCTTATAATTGTACATAAAAGATAAAAAGCCTAATATCGATATGTTGGAACTGTCCACAGAGTATTACACCAGACTGTTCTGCCTAAGAACATCAATTCAAGGCAAGTTGGCTTTTTTTTTCCGTCAGTAAAATCTTCTTGATCTGAGGCATCATATATCAAAAGTTCAATATCAATGCTTTTAGTGTGTGCAAAACAGTAATGACAAGAACAGTTAAATGTTGTCTTGTGCTGAATAGTTCCAGAATGTCCACTGTTATCACAGTTATTTTTTTTCTCAACTTTTTGAAAGTATTCAACCCTTATGATGACTCTTGTTAAAATCAATTATATCAAAATAAAGGGCTCCTCACAAAGAAAAGATTTACCATCCACCCATTTTGCCCTTCTGCCTATATCTTTTGGGAATTCCAGTTTCCTGGTCCCCTGCCACACTCAATGGTTTAATCCTCCGTCTTCTATCACTACTGTAAGGATTGACAGGAAGGACCACAGCATGCGGTGGGGGACCAGAAAACTGACACTCCTGGAAAAGTCAGGTTCAGAAGGATCTTCAGCCAGCACGTGCAGAGATCTAATATGAGGGCAACAGGAGAGGTGAGCAATTTATGTCTTCTTTGCATGGATCTCTTTGTTGTAAGTGCTGATTTTAAACAACAGTCTCTTAAAGCATCAAATGGGCCCTTTACATTGTGCAACAAAGGCTACTGCAGCCTGTTTACAAAGTATGGACCCCTGACAACGGGTCATTATATTCGAATAAAGATCACATTACAAGGGTTATGATTGACATCTCTGTGCAGGAACAATTACACAAAAACATACAGTGGATGAAGCATTTTTTTCCATTTTTTTTTTCTTATTTACATTTTATGTAAAATAAAGTTATATTTAAAAATCAACTTGACACATATATAGCTTGTATATTTCCAGGGAATGTACATAACTAAAACCAACATATGCTTTATAAATATTGTAAAATTCTGCATTTTTTTCCATTAAAGTGCAAAACAGTACAGTATTAAAAATAAAAATCACAGTATTCAAATAAAGACACATTATCAAAAAGTTAACAGTAGAAGATGTGAAATGTGTTGTATGGATTTAGACTGGTAGATGTGATACGATCTCTTGTGCCCTTTTTTGTCCGTGTTTCCACATGGCAATCCATCAAAATCCTACTGCTACCAAAAGGTAGCTTTGGAGTGTTTCATTTAAACAATGTTATCATATACAGTGAAGGGGACCAATACCAAAATAGGTAAGGCTTAGTATTTTGTAATATGCATAGCTGAATAACTTAGACAATGCCACAGACTATAAGATGAAAAATTCAATGGGAAGCAGCAATTTTGTGGATTGCAGACCTCATGTGAGGTAGTGGAGTCATTTCTCAAGTTTTGCACGATCAGGGAAATAAAAAAAAGGTAATTTCACCTGAATATGGCATTACTTGTAAAGCATGGAATTGGATTGTGGAACAATGATCTTATTTTACAGGTATAGATCTCCTTTAAGGGACCACCAAACATAAAGTACAGGCTGCTCTTTTTACTTATGCTGTGATGATGTCAGTATTCTATTGGCTAAAATACATTCATAGACGTGGCAACTTTCAAGCAGATTAGGCTGTTTTTAAGTCCCCTATGGACTATCCATATGTGACTAAAATAGGCTTCCTAGTTGCTTTACGATGTGATTGTATACAGATTTTCATTTACTTTCTGCTTGTTCTGGAATCTCAAATTGATACCATTCATATGCCTTGTACACACTTACGGGATTTCCGACGGGAAAAGTTCCCGTCGGAAATCCTGAGGGGAAAGCCAAGAACCTGCTTGGTTCAGTCTTTCCCCTACACACGGCCAGTTTTCCAGACAAAAAAACTGCCATTGCAGTTTTTCCCATAGGAAAACTGCCAAAAAATGCCGGGCAAAAGTCCGCTGGGAAAAAAGAAAAACTGGTTCTCTTTTTTGTCCGGCGGTTTTTGGGCAGTTTTGCCGTCGGAAAAACTGCAAGGAGCATACACACGGCCGGGATTCACGGACAAAAGCTCTCCTCACAGTTTTCCCATCGGGAAAACCGATCATGTGTACATGGCTTGAGAGGTCTAAATGTCTCCTATTCACAAGCTAGCTACAGTGCGATTTAGAGAGGCCCACTGCAGTCACCGATTCTCTTTACAGGGGTTGTAAAGGTTTGTTTTTTAATTTCTAAATAGGTTCCTTTAAGCTAGTGCATTGTTGGTTCATTTACCTTTTCCTTCGATTTCACTTCTAAATGTTTTTTTTCTTTGTCTGAATTTCTCATTTCCTCTTTCTCCTGAGTAAGCTTTCCACCATCATCCGAGTGGTGGAAAGTCAGTCAGAACAGCTTACTGAACACCTTGCTGAGGAGGAACAGGAAGTGAGAAATTCAGACAAAGAAAACAAAGAAAAAAAACATTTAGAAGGGAAATCAAAGGAAAAGGTAAGTGAACCAACAATGCACTAGCTTAAAGGAACCTATTTAGAAAATACAAAAAAACAACCCTTTACAACCCCTTTAAGGTGTGCTGGCACATTACCAAAACTGGCCATAAAAGGCCTAAACTGGAAATCAACTTTATTTTTGTAGACAGGGCCGCGATTGTGCAGCTCAGTGTACAGTTTTGGCACAACTCTATGCTGGGACATTGTAACCGCCGTGCACACACACAGGAGTTACATCATCCTGACCCAGTTGGCCAAAGACTCCGAAACCAGAGGAAGACCAAGTGAAGATGGACGCATCAGTGATAGAGGGCAGCACGGACATCACAACGTTGGAGGAGATTGCTTTGTTAGGTTAGTGTGCCACAATGTGCAAATATGCTGTGCATACTTGCATTTTAAAGCATCTTTTTTATTTTACATTTTTCTGCTGCGTAACTTTTGCTGTGAATTATGATAATTGTAAAGGTTTACCTTGTAACTACAGGTTCCTGTTATTTAAACAGGGTTTACTAACCCTCAGAAGTTAGTAGATTTTGCATGAGGTAATAAGAAAGTTGGCAGGGCAGTAACACTCCATCTTCAGGTTACCTCTGATCCCTGACACTCAACCTAAAGTCATGAGAATGCTGCACGTCACATGTATATACCATCCTCAAAAACCATCATTGATCCAGGAAGATGTTGAAGACAAGAGCCTCCCTGGATTACCCCACTCTGACCATTTTTACCCAACATGTGGGATTAAAGGTTAATTCCACCTTTTGAAAAAAATAAATAAATGTACCCACATTGATCCCAACTTGTGCATTTAATATTTTAATGCATTAAAACCTGCAAAGCATTGCAACTGCAATCAGTGGATCATGGGTGCAATGCACAGGCTTCTGTAGACCATTTTTTCAGCCACAGGTCTGTACCTGAAATCTCTATGAACTACAAGTGCGATGACGTCACTGCACTCATGCTCAATTCAGATTTAGGAGTTCTTCTGCTGGGGTGCTTGTTTCATGTTACACTTTAAATATGGGTGTAACATGAAGCATGGTCAAAAAGATGGACTCTACGATTACTAGCAGGGTTGAGCTCCTGAGCAGAACCGACACTTGTTGCTCAGGAACAGGAGCCATTTGAGGATTGGGAACAGTATCACTTTCTGCTTCAGCCAAATCTGATGTGTCAGGCTATAAAAAAAAAAAAAAAACAGCCTAAAAATGGAAGTAATGATAGATCTTCTAATAAAAAAAATATTGTAATAGTGGTAGAATGTCTGTGTGAAAAATAAGTAAGTTGGGGGGCTGGGTAGGGAAGGGACGGGAAGGGAATGGGTAAACTGGGGAAGACAAAGGTTATATAAATATGTTGCATGTATAACAAAATGGATGTATTTTTAACAGATGTTTTGTACTGGGAAAAAATAATAAAGATTATAAAGTAAAAAAAAAAAAGATGGATCTTTCATAATGAAGTTCAAAGTTTGCATAGGCCTAATTGTGACTAGTTCTTCTTAGGGTAGCAAGCCAAACGTAAACATAAGAAACTAGAAAAATCATGGGCAGTTGGCCAATATGAAAATCTGTGATGTTTCACAGAGCAACAATTCCCTAGGATTGAAAATCTGGAACTGTCACTGGAAACAACGATTTATTTGTGATAAACATGAGCAAGCACACACACACAAACACTTAGGCCCCGTACACACGTCCGAGAAACTCGACGGGCAAAACACATAGTTTTGCTCGTCGAGCTCCTTTTGAAGCCGCCGAGGATCTCGGCGAGCCAAATTTTCCCATTGACCAACGAGAAAATAGAGAACATGTTCTCTATTTGGTTCGACGAGTTCCTCGGCGAAAAGTGTACACACGACCGGTTTTCTCGGCAGAATACGTCTCCCATCGAGTTTCTTGCTAAATTCTGCCGAGAAACCCGGTCGTGTGTACGGGGCCTCATTCTTGTGTGATCATAGGAACCTGCCAATATTTGACCACTGAAGTGTCAGTGACTTACTAAGCAATGAGGCAAGGATAAGGATGATGGTCCGAACATCTGCACCTTTAAAAGCAGGTCTGGAATGAAAGCCCTGTAAGGCAACATGCCATAATCCTAGCAACAAATTATAATCTCTCAATGATCTGACTTCAAAAAATTAAATCTGATTGGTTGCTATGTGATCCTATACTCTGTTCTGCTCTCTTTAATCTCATATACCTTTTTGATAATGGCAGCCTGTATTTTATGTCTCCTTCCCTTTAAGAACTTTTACAGTACAGCTTCATCCATTTTCTTTATATAGTATAACTGGTGAATGGTCAGTTTTCAAAAATGGGTAGCCCTTCACCAAAGCAGTGAACCTCAGATTGTCTTTAACACAATAAATTTAAGAGAGACTTAACCACACAAAGGTTTTCAACCCAGTGATCTGCTCTGTGTTTTGTACATAATTTACAAGATTTCCTTCTGAAACACAGAAATAGTACAAATATATAAATATAGATCTATTTACAGCAAATTGTAGACTTTGCTCTTGGATTCTTAGGAGTTGTGCTTTTCCCCTTGGACCTTGTCTCAGCATTGCCTTTTTTTGGTTCTAGCCTAATTTGAGCCTTCACTGTTCCTAGACTCAACCCGCTGAAAGGCAATGCAGGACAAAGCCAGATAATTCTGTTCCCTGCTCCAATCATTGTAAAGTAAGAGTTAAAAATCCGATTATATGGATGGAGTAAGATGTCCATCCTTGCATGGGGCTGTCTCTGATGTTTTCTGCTGCACTGAACGCAGGAAAGATTCTGTAGTATCCCATTGAGCAGGGTAATGCTGGCAATCCACAGTTGTAACATAAATAATTGTGGTAATATTAAGTCCTGGGCTGAATTATAGAAGTACAAAAACATTAGTTTTGGAAATCATTTATTGCCTGTTTTGTTCCTTTATGCTTGAAATAGACTCATAAATTATTCACTGCGTTAAATGGAAAATCTTACCATTTGTCTAAACCAGAGGTCTCCAAACTTTCTAAACAAAGGGCTAGTTTACTGTCCTTCAGATTTCAGGAGTGTGGCAAGTAAGAGTAGAAAATGCCTCAGCATTAGGTTTGGTGATCAGTGGGCGTAAATAAATTACATAATGCCTGTGGTTAGTAGGAGGCGGAAGAATGCCTCACAATTGGTATTAGTTGTAGGAATAGTGCCCCATCACTGGTGTCAATGGGAGGAATGATGCCTCGGTGTCAGTGGGAGAAATATTGCCTTGTGTCAATGAGAGCAAGTGTACCTCTTATCAGTGAGAGGAACTGTGCTCCAAGGGCCACATGCAGATAAGCAAAGGGCCGCATTTGGACCACTGGCCACAGTTTGAAGAACACTGGTCTAAATGGATGACATGCACACAGCATGTGGAGATGCCAAATTGGTTGGGGAAATTTTAAAGAAAATCTGTACTGAGAGAAATATTTAGGCTGATTTACAGGTCAAGGAGATGTATGCTGATTCGCAGATCAAGGAGACATGCAGGTCAGAAAACTCATACTAAAGTCTCTATTCACATTTGTTCCTCATTCTATGAAAGAGGTTTAACACGAAAAAATGTCAGGTAGCGTTTTAGGAAGGTAAGCAATGATAGGCTCTATATTTCTCTCAAACAGCTTAGTTTAAAAAGGAAATATTGCCAATGTGTTTTAAGGGGCTGCCACTCCTACATTTAATAGCTGACTTGAAACAAGTAGGCAAGTCTGGTGTGTGAACATTGGCTGCATGCAAACACAGTCTGCACCATTAAAGAATATAGTCACAAATAATAAAAGCACATTTTCATTGAGAACTACAAGCTGATTGCCATGGTGGCAGATAGGGCTTGTAGTTCATTCATTGACAGATGGCTGTAAATAAATAAATAATGTGGCTGTGTGGGAGGAACACCTGCCCACTGTCAAAATGGGGGATCAGGGGGGTGCAAGGGCTACTGCTTCAGCAACGTGCATGTTTTACCCTGAATATAGGTTTAACATGTAACTAAAGATGAACTTTGCTTTTAAAAAAAGTCAGCAGTGACAGCTCCCATGTATATATTGTGGGAGGTTCTATTTAGTACCAGAAAATCAGGTAACCTTCATTAAATGCAGGATATGGATATTTATTGTCAATTACATGAAGTGTTTAGCACTCTGCACAGACCATTTTGCAGCCATGTGGTAGCTTAATTAAAAGAACCTGGCAATAATATCTGATCTATTTGATCTTCCCATGGAATATTTCCACTTGGGTACAATGCATGACAATAAATAGGTTGCTATGAAAGAATAAGGGAACAGAATAGGCAATAATACTTTCTCAAAAGCTGACTTTTCACTTAAAGTGGGAGTTCACCCATACATTTTTTTTTTCCCTAAGATTGATGCTCGTTTTGTCTAGGGGAATCGGCTAGTTGTTTTAAAATCCGAGCAGTACTTACCGTTGTAGAGAGCGATCTTCTCCGCCGCTTCCAGGTATGGGTCTTCGGGACTGGGCGTTCCTTCTTGATTGACAGTCTTCCGACAGGCTTCCGAAAGGCTACCGACAGTCGCATCCATCGCGTCACGAGTAGCCGAAAGAAATCGTGACGCGATGGATGCGACCGTCGGAAGCCTGTCAATCAAAATAGGAACGCCCAGTCCCGCAGCCCATACCGGCGGAGAAGATCGCTCTCTAAAAAGGTAAGTACAGCTTTGATTTTAAATAAACTAGCCGATTCCCCTAGACTAAATGAGCATCAATCTAAGGTTAAAAATAGCAATTTCCGGGTGAACCTCCACTTTAAGTGATTCTGAGTTTGTTAGAAGCTGAGCTTTAACACCATCTAGTGTATCCAGATGACCTAATTTTCCCCAGGTTTTCTACCCGCCGTTGTCTTTACATATACTATGACTGTATGCATAAGATTACAGATGGACAACTTCAGCATACAGTTTGACATATATGGCAGATGGGACTATATGAATAATCCTAACAAATAATGGATCTAAATACAGAAATTAACTTTACATTCAAAAACATATATGACATTGGTTAGATGATGTATCCTAAAAAAATGGAAGTAGCTATGGAGAATTCCTTCCATCATTTCTAAACATGATTTTAATTGCTTAGTCTAAGAATGTTTACCTGTTAAAAAAAAAAAAAGAATGTGAAAACACCAGTTTAGGGATTATGTGCACAGCCCTCTAAGTAATGTATCTGTTTTTAAATAAAG
Organism: Rana temporaria; assembly: GCF_905171775.1. Taxonomy (NCBI): domain Eukaryota; kingdom Metazoa; phylum Chordata; class Amphibia; order Anura; family Ranidae; genus Rana; species Rana temporaria. The sequence goes on along the minus strand of NC_053490.1, from coordinate 460,897,874 downwards.
TTCCTTAACATATTACATGCATCGATGAGTAGGTAGGATCTCATGGCTTCAGTAAAATTAGTAAGACTGTCAACAGTGCAGAGAAGACTGGGAATTTCAGTAATACCTTCATAGTAAAAGTAAAGGTGAACATTTTGTATTAACAAAGTGCAGCAGCAAAGTGGTCAGTCAGGAAACCCTTCATGGTCTCAGAAATACGTTTTTATAATGTGTCCAGGAAACTAAACTACAGAAGATTCCTTTGCCCAGTTGAAGGCACCAGGGAGTCTATGAAGTCACATAAAAACATTGGCAGCACTTACGCTGCTGATATGCGTTTGTCTGGCATGCCCAATGCTGCCATTAGGAAACTTAGAGAAGTTTTCCTTCTTGCAGAGAAGGTACTTAGAGATAATCTTACGAAAGGTGTAACGAAAGTCTCTTATTTTGTAAGCATATATGATTGGATTGACCACAGAGTTGGCATGAGACAAGATGATGGCTACGTACATGACCCAGCCCGGCTTTCTCTTGTGGAACTCAGGGTCAAATAGGGTGATGCAGTTCAAGATGTGAATGGGCAACCAGCAAAAAGCAAAGAGACCCACAATGATGGCCAATGACTTGGCTGCATTCACCTCCTTCTGAAGAGTGGTCCTTGAGTTGTCAGCACCGATACATTTCATTTCAATTTGTCTTAGCTGTTTTCGGGCCACCATGAAAATCTTGATGTATATTCCCAGCATGATTAACAATGGAAGTAAAACGCACCCAAAAAAATTGAAGTACACCATGTAAGTCATTGTAACAACTTTTTCGAACAAACAGGAAATCGTTCTGTTGCGGGTAGATATAGTTTCATTTGAACCACAGTCTCCTTCCATGCAGTTCCAGCCCATCAGGGGAGTTAAGCCAATGCCAAAGGATAGAATCCAGAAAACGGCAATGATGGTTCTTGCTCTTTTTCCAGTGACCAGGCTCTTGTACCTGCAAAGGAAGAAGATGTTCATGTTAAAAAGTAAAATGTCTCAAAGTAAAGAAGTAATTTTCATCAGTAAGTTCAGAAAATATAACCTGGCAGGTTAAAATAAGTACTAAAAGGAACCAAAATACCTTCTACTGAGTCGACGTGGTAACCAGTAAAGCCTTCTTAGAACAGAATGGGGGTTATCTACAAAAGACAAATCCACTTTGCACTACAAGTGCACTTGGAAGTGCAGTCGCTATAGCTCTGAGGGGGACATGTAAGTAAAATAAAAAAACAGCATTTTAGCTTGCACATGATTGGATGATAAAATCATTTGGATGATAAAATCAGCCGAGCTTCCACTCATTTCAGATCTTCCCCTCCGATCTACAGCGAGTGTACTTACAAGTGCACTTGTAGTGCAATGTGGATTTGCCTTTCGTAAATAACCCCCAATGTGTCTACATCTCTTATTTTATCACAATTCTTAAAAATAGGCAAGTATTACTAGATTTAGAACCAAAAAAAAAGTACAGCGCTGATGTGAATGAATTAAGTTGTGAATAAACCAGATAAATTATGAAAAATAATCTGTGACTTAATGAACAAAACAAATTAATTATGTGGTGAAAAAATTCATAAGAATGTCCAGAAGTGAAAAAGTAAATATGCTGATCCTCCACCAATCAATGATTGAATATAGGTGATAAAATAGCAAATATGAATCAGTGAAAAAGAGTCCAATGGTAAAAACAAACGAAATTCTTAATCTTCCACCAAGAGAAAACACCCGTGTGATGGTATTCCAGTCTGCTTACCAGATTCACTGACCGTTAGTGCGGTCAGATAGAGCCCAGAGATCTTTTAAAGTCCTCTCAAGTGGACTATGTAACAGCAGGTTACACAGATCGGATCATCTACTGCTCCAAAACTCCAGATAAAATGAGGATGCGCTCATGTATTCAAAGAGAAAGAACGAGAAATAGCTCCATAGTGAAGTACTGTATGTAAGGATTCCTGGTGGCTGTGCTCAGTGTGTACACACTGAGCACAGCCACCAGGATTCGATTGTCAGTACGCGCTGCATGCGCTGGGATCCATGACAAGCCTTTTTATATCGACCGAATTGTAAGTGCAATTTTTTCTTTAATAAAAAATCCTTACATACAGTACTTCACTATGGAGCTATTTCTCGTTCTTTCTCTTTGAATACATGAGCGCATCCTCATTTTATCTGGAGTTTTGGAGCAGTAGATGATCCGATCTGTGTAACCTGCTGTTACATAGTCCACTTGAGAGGACTTTAAAAGATCTCTGGGCTCTATCTGACCGCACTAACGGTCAGTGAATCTGGTAAGCAGACTGGAATACCATCACACGGGTGTTTTCTCTTGGTGGAAGATTAAGAATTTCGTTTGTTTTTACCATTGGACTCTTTTTCACTGATTCATATTTGCTATTTTATCACCTATATTCAATCATTGATTGGTGGAGGATCAGCATATTTACTTTTTCACTTCTGGACATTCTTATGAATTTTTTCACCACATAATTAATTTGTTTTGTTCATTAAGTCACAGATTATTTTTCATAATTTATCTGGTTTATTCACAACTTAATTCATTCACATCAGCGCTGTACTTTCTTTTTGGTTGTACGTTTTTTTGCTTTGGGTATTTTGAGCAATAGGTACTAGCTGCTTTTGTCACTTATTATCATATTTTTTATCATCACGTATTAGCGCAGTGTTTTCCTCTGGTTTTTCCTTAGGATTTTTTACATTACTAGATTTAGGACTTGGGAAATTCAAGCAAATCATTCCTTTATATGCCTGTTGGTTAACCTTACATTAGATTACAGCCTTATATTGGATAACCATTTAATATCCCATACAGTTTGGGGCTGGCCTCTTTCTGTTCCAACATGACTGTGCACACAAAGCAAGGTCCATAAAGACATGGATAAGCGAGTTTGGGGTAGAAGAACTTGACTGGCCTGCCTTAACCCCGAGCCAGGCCTTCTCGTTCAGCATCAGTGCTTGGCCCCACAAATGCGCTTCTGGAAGAATGGTCAAACGTTCCCTCAGACACACTCCTAAACCTTGTGGACAGCCTTTCCAGAAGAGTTGAAGCTGTTATAGCTGCAAAGGGTGGGCCAACTCTATATTGAACCCTACAGACTAAGACCGGGATGCCATTAAAGTTTATGTGTGTGTAAAGGCAGGCGTCACAATACTTGGTAATGTAGTGTATGTGATGTTTTTTTTATCTGAACTAAAATGACAGAATAAAATGCATTATGTTCACATTTGTCTGGAGTGTAAACCTAACACACAGATTTACTTTCTAAACGTTCCCATCAGTTTATATTCTGTTAGCCGCAACTTCATCATACTTTTCACTTGTCAATATGCAACCATGGTATGGATTGGCTGTTTCTGGGTTGGTTTTTATAAACTAAACTAATCTGTGGTGTGATAAGCAACAGCGGGGCTGGACTGGGACACAAATTTGGCCCTGGACTTCATCCAGACTAGCCCACTTTGACAGGTCTCTCTCATGGCGGCCGGACAACTCCCGCACCCCCCCCTGGCCGCCCAAGCCCCCTCTCCCCCTTCACTAGCCACTAGCCGTTCTACTTTATTAGAGTAGAATGGCTGGTACTGGTACTCTTATAGGCAGTACCAGTGGGGAAGATAGACATTATTTCACCCGGGGCAAAGAATCAGTTTGGTGCCCCCCCTTATGGGACAAGATTAGGCAGAAGTGAGAAACTCCCAGGCCATAGCTGTTGAGTCAGCTGTCTGTCCCCTCCCCCATGCTCCTCTGTCATCCCCCCTGCTCCTCTGGTCCTCCCCCTGCTTCTTTGTCCTCCCAGGTGAGCGCTGCGGGAAGGGAGAGACAGAGGAGCGGAGGGGGGCGGCGGTCCACTGTCACTGAAGCTGGCCCACTGAGCCATCGGCCCACCGGGAAACTCCCTGTTGTCTCAATGGCCAGTCCATCCCTGAGCAACAGTCATATTGTAACAAACTAGATTTCACAATGCATTACTAGCCGCAATACTGCCCTGAATTGTCAGCAGTGCCTCTTCATAAAGTCTGAACTGAGAACATTTTTATTATATATGGTGCTGGTGACTTCACATACCAAGACAGCCTTTTCACCTCAGTCCAGAAGTGGGGTCAGGTGTTAAAGTATGTATTAGTATGGATTATCACGCCTCAGAGAAAAGAAAAATAACAGCAAACCTCTGGTAGAAAATAGAAGGATTGAGGAGACGCTGTGAATTTTTTTTTTTTATGGCATGTTGTCAGTCTTCTTTTATTTTTTTATTTTATTTTATTTTTCGGGTGCTGGGTGCCTGAATTACAGTGGTGGGGGGTGTTTTGAAGCATCTGATTAGAGCCATAGGCTCTAATAGGCATCAAAAAGGTAAAACGCGAGCGCCATGCTTGGCTATTTGCTTTCCTAACACTGAACCGCCTCTCAGTCAATCAGGCACTCGGGTCTGTTACCCGTCACCTAATAGGCATCTAATCACAGCGCCTGTCATTTCAGACAATCAGGTGTCCAATCATAGCAGAGGACGGGAAGAGAGGACGGGAGAAGAAATTGAGGAGCATGGAGGACACCGCTCACTGCCGGGCGGGCACACTGACAGCATTTGATGGGCACAGTGGGAGCATTTGATGGCACAGTGGCAGCATTTGATGGCACAGTGGTGGCAATTGATGAGCACAGTGGCTGCGTTTGATGGCACAGTGAGGCTGCAATTGATGTTTTTTTTTTCCAGAAGTTTTGAGACAGCCACCACTGCTTTTATTATTAGCCAGTTAATTTCTCGAGTGATTAACCTTCAACAGCTTAAAGGAGTTGTAAAGTAAAAAAATAATTCACCTTAATGCAATCTATGCATTAAGGTGAAAAAAGATCTGATGCTGCCGCCGCCCCCCCCCCCCTTGAGCCCCCATTATACTTACCTTACCTGACCCCTCGAAAGTCCCGCGCTCAGTCCCGAGATCCTCTTCGCTGCTCAGCCTGGCCACTGATTGGCTAGAGCAGATGGATTGAGAGCAGCGCAACCATTGGCTGGTGCCGAGGGACCCCAGAAGACGAGGATCGGGGCCACTCTGTGCAAAACGAACTGCACAGTGGAGGTAAGTATAACATGTTTGTTATTTTAAAGGAGATTTTTTTTTTCCTTTACTAACCCTTTAATGTAAGCCGTTTTGCTTTTGTTCTCTTGTCAGCAAATCAGGAAAAACATTTATAGAGAATGTGATCAATATAAAGGACATTAATCAGGTGATATTTTTGTTATACCAGTCAATAATTAATCATTCAAACTGAAGACTGCTCTCAATAATGGCCAATTAGTGCAATGATTTCTCCTCGGAGTGATGATTTGGCGACTTTTGCTACTTTATAGTTTGCCAGCAAACCATTATTGTTTTGAACAGGTGAATTAACATGCACGCTTGGATTGCCTGAACGAGTATACTGATACTAATGGGTATATGTAAAAATCTATTTACTAGAAAATTACTTAGAATCCCCAAACTATATATATATATTAGCAGAGACCATAGGGACTAAAATGGTGGCCATTGGAATTTTTTATGTCACACGGTATATGCACAGCAATTATTAAAATGCGTTAAAAAAAAAAATTAAAACTTTCATGAATTAAAACAAAACACATCTTCCCCACTTTTTTATGTATAATGTGAAGGACTGATGTTACGCTGAGTAAATAGATACCCAACTTGTCATGTTTTAAAATTGTGTGTGCTTGTCAAATGGCGACAAACTACCATACTGAAAAAACTTCATAGACCACGCTTAAATTTTTTTTTACAGGTTATCATTTTAGAGTTACAGAGGAATCAGGCTAGAATTATTGCTCTCGCTCTAACGTTCGTGGTGATATCTCACATGTGTGGTTTGAATTTCATTTACATATGTGGATGCGACCTACGTATGCATTCAGTAATTTTTCTTTTTTTATTGATTATTTTATTTTTACACTTTCCCTTAATTTTTTGTTTGCTTATAATTTGAATTCCTATTAGGGCATGACAGATCCTCTTTACAGAGAAATATGGGGTCTAAAAGTCCCCAGATCACTCCTCCCTCTATGCTGGAAAGCCTGAGATCAATAAAAAAAACGATCTCAGGCTTTCCAGGAAAAAAAACGTCAGTGGGGTAGATTCACGTAGGGGCGCGAAATTATACGGCGGCGCAGCGTATAGTATTTACGCTACGCCGCCGTAACTTACAGGAGCAAGTGCTGTATTCACAAAGCACTTGCTCCGTAAGTCGCGTCGGCGTAGCGTAAATGGGGCCGGCGTAAGCGCGCGTAATTCAAATGTGGAAGGGGGCGTGTTTTATGTAAATGTATGATGACCTGACGTGATTGACGTTTTTTACGTCCGTGTACATATCCCAATGTGCATTGCTTCCAAGTATGGCGCAACAACGTATTGGTTTCGACGTGAACGTAAATTACGTCCAGCCCTATTCGCAAACGACTTACGCAAACTACGTAAAAAATTAAAATTCCGAAGCGGGAACGACGTCCATACTTAACATTGGCTGCGCCTCCTAATAGCAGGAACAACCTTACGCCGAAAAAGCCTAACGTAAACGACGTAAATACATTGCGACGGGCGTACGTACGTTTGTGAATCAGCGTATCTAGGTAATTAGCATATTCTACACCGACAACAACGGAAACGCCCCTAGCGGCCAGCGGCAGAATGCACCCTAAGATACGACGGCGTAAGA